>NW_027468920.1:0-300000 GCF_051014615.1 Bombus vancouverensis nearcticus | reverse complement strand
TAAGTAGTTGGGTTACGACTCAGCCTTCTTACTACCACCCAAGTACCAACTTTACGTGACAGGAGCCGCCTCGGACCTAAGACTGATAATATAGGACTTGGGTTAAGTAGTAGAAAGGTAGTCGCGATACACTGTGTGGTTTTTAATAGTTCTTACACACGGTGTGTGCGCGAACCTTTCCCACCAAACTAGATTAAGAGTGGGGCCGCTCCACTGGGATACGTCGCAAGAGAGGGTAGGAGATCCGACCGGCCTTGGATACAGTGTCCGGCCGTGGGAGGGAGGAATCCGTCTTCAATGTCTCTGCCATGTACATAGCTTTGTTTCCCCCTCCTTCCATTGTGTCTAAGGCATGAGCCTGCTAGGTAAGCCTTACTGATGAGTCCACTAGCAGGCTCTGGACGAAACACACTTTTTTTCTTCTTTTTCTCCGTCTTCCTTCATATATCCGTGATAATTGTAGCCTGCTGGCTGTAGATGTCGCTTGCCGGGGTGTAGTACTGCTGTATTTCCTTCTTATTTAGATGTCGTGGAAGAAAAATCGGACTTTGGAAAAGTACGAGGCGCCGGGATTTGAATCCGGGATCCGAACGTTTGTACTCTATGGCGCTAACCACTGCGCTGCCGTCGTCCGACACTAGTTGGTTTCGAGTGGTGAGATTTGCGTTCTCGTGTGCCGCCACGAGAGGAAATCTCAGTGTGGGTGTGCTTTCTGAACGAAGAACGCGGATTCGTTGTTCACACTTTTCGTTAGGAAAGTGAGGGTGCCCATTGATTATAGCCAACGTTAATGAATGAAGATAGGAGGAGGAAGCCTCCTACCAACGTGGCTCGTGGGTGACATTGTTTATTGGAAAAATAACTACCCGCTTTCTCCGTTATTTGTAAGAGTGCGCAATAAACCTAAGCATTGTTCTAAGGACCATCCATAAACCGAAAACACTTACAGGGTTAGAGATTCCTTCAAGCTATTAAGATTACGTCAAAGGATTCAGTTTATAGGATATAGTATGTAGTAGATCAGTATATAGTATAAAGTTTCAGACGGCGCACGGACCATCGTACGCGCCGTAACAGAGAGAGTTATAAGAATATACATAAAATGTAATTAAACATCGCAAAAGTAACTTAATTAGAAATGACTAGAATGTATGATGTATAATATAATGAATTCAAATTGTCTAAAAAATATTACAAATTTATAGAGATTTTACTATAAAATGTTTTTAACAGAAGCTGATACAGTTATATAGCATTTTCAAGCATTTACGAACATTAATGTACGAATTTGAAATTAGCAATATTGAAGCGCGGTACTCGGAAAGACGAATGTACATGGATAATTGTATGCATTAATCAACGATACGGTTATAATTGCATGCTTGATAGAAAAATATCATCGTAAAATTGATATGATTTCATGGAAACGCGTCTAACTTGGTATCTCGAAAGTATCTTAAGCAAACTAATTAGCGTGCCTGTTATGTCTTTTAAAATGTAAATTAACATGTAACAAAGAAACCTTCATCAATTTGATTCGCTTCAAACTGCGCAAATAAGTAGTATAAATAATATTTGTGATAGATTTGGCATCAATTCCATGTTTCCTTTAATATTTGCCTTTAGAAAGTCCAATTCGTTTCACGATTATACAAATTACTAAAAAAATGTCTATATTAGTAATTTATTTATTTTGCATTAATCGTGACATGTTAGTTGCATTATGTTATATGTAAACTACCACAGAGGAAAAATGATAATCTTTCAATTATTAGTTTTCTGATTTTAATGTCATTTTATGAGTACTTTAACACGAGGTACTTGTAAATGAAAACAACCAATTAGGTCTAAAAACATAAGCCTGTTACCAAGACTCTTATTAAATTGAACAAGCCTTTCAAAAATCGAACGTGTATATTAACGCGAACTTATTATTTGACTGATTTGACTGACATCCGAAATTGGTGAGATCATATGAAATTTTGCTTTTCGCGGTTCGGTGTATAAGAACGCGTCACCGATTGCTCAACTTTCGATATAAAAAGCGGATCAAGTCTACCGGATTATCCTACAGACACGCATTAATTCGTAAGAGTTAGTCATCATCTGGATAATAATTATCTGAAGAAACTTTCAACGTGAAAATATAAAATTTTCATTGATTACATATTGCGTTCGCCATAATTGAAAAAATGGTAAACCTTCGATCTCATCTTTCTAATACACATTTTCTTTACCTCGTGATAAATAAATTCTTGGAAATTTAGGAAAATTTTCAGTGATCATTTTAAGGAATTTGACAAATTTCCAACGAGACTATGTGACACCGTTAGGTAAAAGTGATTCAAATGTAGTAGCGATATTAAACGAGAAATCTATAAAGGTGTCATTAGAAATTCTAAGAATGTCTCTGCATCTTTCTCTTAGGTATCACGCCAATAGTTTTCATTACCGTGATGTAATATTTATCATGCTTATTTTGTACGTAAAACGAATCGTTGGAATATTCCCGAAGCTAACGAAGCATTTCCCAAAAGTTAAACCGAAGAAATTAACGCGAATAGTTAAGTGAAATTTTTCCATTAACTTGCTGACCAACCGGCAAATAAAAAATCATAAAAATTGTTTCAATGTGTTGAGGTCACGCATAACTTCTTTTTTCATTGACGATTACCAAACAGGTAAAATTTCGAAATTGTACGAAGGCCACGTGACCAGATCGTATTGGAATTTGAAGTGCATGGAAAAAGACAACTCGAAGTACAAACCTTGAGCTGTACTACTCGAAGTACAAACGTGAACTAATGGATGCAGAAAAGCAATTAACGCCAAACATCCGAACAGCATCTTGGAGCCCGTCATTGTTCTGAAATAAAAGAAGTGACGAATTAAAAAGACGCAGGACTAATAATAATAAAGGAAACTTAGTTCGTATTATAAATTGAATTTACATCAGAAAAGAAGCACGATCAAGCGAAACAGATCGTAGAAATGACAAATATCATCGATATACGTTTCAGTGTAATTTCACTTTTGAAAATTATTTAGTTTAATACGATCGTATTCATCGCTCTGAAACTTTCATTGTGCTGCAATTTGTGCTGCGTCTTTTTAATTTCTCTATCTTTCTGTGTTTTCGGAAAAATTACTTGAAAGATTAAGAATTGCTTGCCTTATTTTATTTTCGATTAGTTAGGATTTGATTATTCCAGGTAAGCTTTATTATTTATAACAGGTTTTATCACTTGTTTATTATTTAGGAGTTTGTTATTTTAGGATTAGTACCTTTTAGGATTTCTTATCCTTCGAGTTTCTGTTTCAGATATCTAGGTCTATTTCAAGATGTTTTATTACATTAGGATTATTTATTCGATTAAGATAATTTAAGAGTTTCACAATGTACAAATAAATAATCGCGTGAAATTTAGATTTATGCTTTAAACGTATTAAACACGCGGTAATTTCAATGTCTATAGCCTCGAACGTGTTCTGATTAGTTGTGTCATTGTCTGTGACATTGAAATCACAAAAATCCATTGCAAGTGTGCTGTCATGCAATGTGGATGTAATTGCGTTTTTTGGGTATTTCCTGTATCATCTGATTTGTACAGTACTATTTTAACGCAAGGACAGGAAATTTATTATATATTTCCCGTCCATTATTTGAATCGTTGTGAAGTGTAACGAATTATATTCGATTCGAGGAGATGTTAATGAATTACTCATTTCATATGTAATTACATGGAAATAAAAATCATTGCAAAAATAATTGATCTAATGACAACGGAATTTCCAATATTTTTTTGTTTCGTCACGTCTTTTTCATAATATATCTTTTATAGGTACGTGATTTATTAATCGTTCGAATGGAAATAATTATTCGTATAATATTCAAATGATTCTAGCCATAAAATAAATTAAAACGATACCTGTCAATGATATGCAATCTGCGTATGACGTCAACCTCGATCTATGCTTATACAAGAAATTTTATCAATCAATGACTAGATATACAATAATCAAATATTATAAAATTTCCTGAAAACCTTTAGGTGTTAATATTAAGGTGTTAATATCTTTAATATTTGCAAGTTATTGTTTAGCGCTAATTAGTTAGAATGTAACAAGTGGTGTACCAGAATTGAGATAATTAAGCCACACGAACAATCTTATTTAGATCATTTTAATTTTTTAATTCTCTTTTGCTCTAATACTTCGTAAAATTAATCTTCATTAGCTACTACACTTCATAGAATAACAAGAGATAATTTTTCTTATATAACGTTTCATTCATAAAATCTATCATTAAAGTATATCTTCATAAAAATATCATTCCATACTAACGGTATATTTGGTGTCATACGAGATAACAGTTACCAGTGATGACATATGTAACTTTATAAAGATATCTCGTTTTATTATATATTAAAAGAATGTACTCATTGCTGCTATATTTCAGATGAAAAAAAGGAGGCAATGATTTTACAGTAAAATCGTTCGTTTACAACTGATTCATTTACATTTCATGATAATACTGTGCATTCTGAATATGCTATGATTTGGTTTAAAATAATAAATAGTCCATTCTTGCATACTATTGCTCCAGCTTTACTTGTATTTTCGATATTGGTATAAATAGAAAGACAATTAATGTCGTTCGAGTCTATTTTCGGATCATTTATATTACGTTTAATCCATATAGTTATTATATGAGACATAGTATCGTAAAATTTGAAAGAATAAAACGTTCGTACAGGAAGTACATTTTATAAGAACTCCAACAAATCTGCGTGTGCACCTAAAATACAAACTGATAGTGATTGTTCATAAGTTTATATAGATTATCTAATGTCAATCGAAGGTATCAATTCTTTTTCTCCATAAGAGTACTTTTTCATTTATATGTGTTCAAAAATACATGTGTTCAACCGTGAAGCATATGTCACCTACAACGAAAAAGAGTTTTCCTATACTTAATATTTCCTTTATATACCTATGAAAGTCTATTCTTCGCGTAGTATGAAATTATGAATAAATCTGGAATATTGTTCAATCTAAAAAGAAAAATAACTTATTGACATCATTCATTGATACGAGATTCAGAATGTTTGTTTTGTCTTGCAGAAAAAGAAGGCAGCCCTTTCTTTTAATGTGAAATAGAAAGCGAAAATTTGAAAACAGATTTTTTGGAAATTTACTTGCAAATATCGTTTTCAATATCGTGATTTTCTTCCCAATGGTACTGTACTTTCAAATTTTCCAGTATCCCTCTAAAAACAAAAAGTCGAACCTCGTTATTATTAACGTAGGCATTATAAGGAAGAGAAGTATTAGAAAGCAGCTCCTTTTTATTATGGATTTCTTTATAATCATGTAAATAAGAAATTCCGGAAATTTTTTCCTCAAGAATTTAATTCTTGTGTTTTGATTGATAATTATTACACTGCATACTAACTTTTCGCATACTGTTCGCGTCTAACAATTTCCTAATAATAACTACTTCAAAATTACATATGTTCTTGCACGAATTCAAAAGTACGTATGATACAATTACAATTGATTCTAAAATAATAATTATTTGAAGATATTAAGATACTAATTAAACGTTTCACTATATTTCAAAATCTGGAACAACAAATTTTTATTTATAAAAAATGAAACTGTGGTTATATATTCTTTGTCATGATGCTATTTCTTATTACCATGTCGACATTTTTTAAAATTCATTTTGTTATCTCTACGCAATATGAAAATTCATATACTGCTTAATATTTTTTACATATTATCCATCCACCGCATGATATCTCCTGAAAAATCAAAATATTAATGTTATATTATTACAATGCTTCTTAAATTTCAATTTTTGACAAATTTGAAATCCAATATATTTTGCACAATTATTATTTATCAAAAAATTCTAAGTTAGTAACTTTCTTTTCAAATGGCAAATAACATATACTTTGACTTACCTGTAACTTTTTGCTCCTAATCATCATTTCCTCTTATAGAACATCATTATTGTTCTTATAATTACTACCAGTGTCATAGATATTGTAGTGGCTACAACTGAATTAATAGAAAATGATAAATAACTGTGTATAACACTAACACATAACTGTGTATAACAATGACACATAACTTTTACTTACATATCAGTCGATAAGGGATTACTGTGATATCCTGTTGATGTTTCTTAAGGCACTTGATTAGGTGTGATACGGTATCATTCCTTATGGTATACTGTAGATAAGTATTTTAGAAAATGACAAGAATAAATATAAATTATTCAGAGGTTCCAGTTTCGGCTTAGACATAAATACAGGACCATTTGCAAAGAAGAAAGGGTGCGTTTCTACAGCCTCGTTATAGTAACCATGAATACCAATCTCTGAATTACTGGTTACTAAACATAAATATCCTATAAAATTTAATATATTTCTTTAATTTTTAATACATACATGAGTTAGTAGTTCTAAATTATGAATCATCCTACCTGTGATATTACACTTTTCCTTATAATATCATCACTCAAGTGAACAACATTAAGATCATGTAAACCATGTCATCCTATCTTACTGTGAAGATACTTAGTTATGTTATCCAACATTATAAAAATATCATCAAATTCAAGTCCTTTTATTCACATCACATGGCCACGACGATCTGGTTCTTCGTTATATAATGTTCTAAAATTTGTCGTACATATAGGATGTACAAACCGTGATATCAAGGTATCAGTTCTTCCTTCCCAAGGGACAGTTTCATTAAAATTCTGATAGAATTAAAAATTAATCATTAATATTCTAACAATCATATATGTTAAATACATTATAGTCAATGATATATACCTGAGCGAATGTAGGGGTAATTCCTTGATAATTATAAATGTCATCAGCCCACATCATTGTGCCACTTCTTTGTACTCCAGCCTCTAGATTAACAGCCTAAACAAACATACAAAATTTTATAGAAGCTGTACAAAATATAGTATATACGCGCAATATTGAAGCGTTCAAGGGGATATAAAGGTAATGTACATCACATACACGTGTACTCTCATGCAACAAAATACAATTAGATTTAATAGTATAAGCTCTTTTATTCATCATAATAGATTGGAAATTTAAGTGTCTTACGAGGGCGAGTAAAAAGTTACCCGCTCTGTCGGTGTAGAATTTATTTTAAGCAATTGTCAAAAAAGACATACATCATTTTTTGACATAATCACTCAATTTCTGTATACACTTTGTCCATTTGCTGAAGGACCTTCGTATTTTCTCATTAAAAAATGTTTTGGGCTGAACTGCGAACCACGAATGCATCGTCGTCTTCACCTTTTCATCAGCTTTGTCGGCATCCATCTTGCACAAACTTTTTAAAACCCAAATCTGTCGTGCACTATTGCTTAAGCAGAGCCGTGGCTGATTTGCAAATGATTTGCCACATTATCCAGTGTCACTCGTCTATTCCATAGAGCATAAGTTCATGAGCACGTTCAATGTTGTCATCGTGGATGTGGACGGGCGTCCAGCTGTTTTTTCATAACACTTGTGCGATCTTCTTTGAACTTTTGTGCCCATTCAAACACACTTCGTGACAAAACACTTTCTCCATAATGTGCATTAAATCTTTGATAAATATAGGCATCAAACATAACCTCCGACCACAAGAAACGAATCACAGCATCCTGCACTGTTTTCCTGCAAATCACCATTGCAAAGCGCCATTACTCGCGCAACGGTCACAAACGAATTGACGTAACACAATGAAACCTACGCAGCAGCAATGAACAGATATTGACGTCATACGAAGAATGCAGATGGATAAATACGGTGGACGGAAGTTTTAACTATCTGGAGTGCGGATAAATTTTTACCGAGAGTCGTATAGGAATCTATAATCTGTAAGTACACCTTTGGCTGAATGGAAATTTCTCTTACATATAGTCAAAAATGCAGAAACAGTGTATTGAATTGGAAAGTGATAAAAAATAAGTGAAGTTTCGAGGTTGCATGTGATTGCATGAGTACACAGGACGTTTTTAGCGAATAAAAAATAATTTTGAAAGACACGAGACTTATCTTGTATTTTATGCACTCTCTGTGTCCGAATTTCCAGAAGCTCTCTATCTTATGAAGTGTTTTAGATTAGCCGGAAAATTTTGTATGTACATACAAGAAGTATACGATCTAAGTGGAATATTCCATTATTCTCTTGATACAACAGAAACGAAATTTACAGAACTTCTCAGAAAGTTGGTTTATTATTACCAAATTAATAGAATTAATATACGTTTATCATCTTTACATACCTAAGTCGTGGAGGTTTATCGTGCGTAAAAAATTAGTGTCGTTTCAAAGTTACATTTCGTACATTTTAAGCCTATAATTTGTAACGTACAAAACAATGTAAATTTGAGCTGTTTCTTATCTCCACAATAAGAAAATCCAACTTTACGTTTTTTACACAATGATATTTATGGAACAGTAATATCATATTATTGCATCGCTTGGAGAATGAAGTCAAGGTACGATGTGACCCTAGTGTGAACGCTGAGATACCCAGCTGTGCCGCACTTATAAGCATAAGACACAATACCTATTAAATACGAGGTTAATTCATGTTGTATCAGCAGTGGTCCGCCGCGGTCAGCCTGAAAGGATCGTTAAATTTTTAATCAAAGATACTGAAATATATCGATCGAATTGTATTGAAATTATACTTATATACAGTAATAATCTTCTATTGATTTGTGTATTGAAATACTCCAATTTATAATGTACATGTTATATGTATTTTGAGCAAAACTAAGATTAGAAGGAAATTAGATTAAATACCATAATGAGGTGTGAGAAGTGGGCAAAACTATTAAATTGTGTTTATCTATTATTTTTAATGTTTAAGATGTCGATTTGATGTTAATTCGAATTGACGTGTCTTCAGATACCGTATAGTTTGTAGTAACTCTGTAACTTAATTACCGTACAAGAATCCTCTCCACCCTGAGCATGTTCGGCGCATATTATACCATCAGTGATATCAGGTGCATTAGGAAATTTGGAATAAGCTACTTTGCATTCGGCGTTCTTAATCACTGGCATTTGTACTTCCATTAATGCATTACGTCGTGGTCGTCCTACGAAGAAAATAAGAAAGATATTTAAGACTGAAACTGTTTAATTTTATTATAAAATTGATATCACTTAATAAATCTTAATGCTCCCTATCCAGCAAGAAGGGGGTTATAGCCGACGAAGTTGCTCTTTCGTAGGGGCTCTTTCGTACAAATGGGATATACGTACCCTGAAAAATAAAAAAATAAATGAAAATGCAGGAAACGAATGACCAAAAGTATGAGAAAGAATTGTACACGCTTTATGACACAATATATGTGTACAGTAAGAAATTTCAGGATATGATACTTCAGTAATACTCAATAGCATATATATATATATATATATATATATATATATATATATATGCTATTTGAGGACTTACTCGAAAATGGCACCTCCTCCACCAATCTAAGAATGGCAATATTATGATTGTGTATGTTTTCTATTCCATCCATATGTGCACAATGTGCTGTGGTCAAAACATGCCTAGCCGTTATCAGGGAACCTCCGCACTTCCATAGTGGTTTGTCTGGGTTTCGGGGATTACGAAAACCTAATGCAGGGATCCATGGCCAAGCGCCTAAAATGCAATAGTCATAGTTGTGAATATACATAATTTTTTCTCATATAATGAGTAACGATTATTACCTATTCGATATTCGATCATACAGCAGACGATAAGTACATATGTACAAATACTCTGAAATAGAGATTTGATAAAGACAGAAATTAAATTTTTATTCCAGTGGAATACAAATTATTAAATAATTCTATATAATTTCTATTTGAACTATACTGAACTATAAAGTTCAAACGTGTAATTTCTGCCCTAACAGTTTTTGATCTCTATCCATATTATTACTCCTATATCAATTTTTTATTTCAAGCAAAAAGATACTCTTCCTAACATGAAGTAAAAGAAAGAAATAATTCAAGTTAATAAGTAAAGTTACTACCGATAAAATCATAGCATTATTATTTAGTCTAATTGAAATGTACATTGATGTGCTGTTTAATGCCTTTAAAGTTCATTCTTTGCAGTAAATGGCTTATTATTAATCGGAAAGAAAGACATAAAACGTGCCTTCTTGATTGTCCGGTGTGGTACGTACATTCTGGATCAAACAATTTTAAAACATTTATACAGTTCAAAGATGCGTAAGAAAGCGACACCGATTACTCAACTTTCGAAGTAAAAAGCCGATCAAGTCCACCGGATTGCCCTACAGACACGTATTAATCCGTAAGAGTTAGTCAACATGTTGATAATAATTATCTAAAGAAACTTTTCACGTGAAAATATAAAATTTTAATTGATTAGATATTGTGTTAGCCATACTTAAGAAAGAAAATGAAAATGAATGAAATGAAAGAAAAGGACTACCTTCAACCTCATTTTTTAAATAAACACTTTGTCAGTTTTGCGGTAAATAAATTCTTAGGAATTCAGGACAGTTTTTAGTGAATCATTTTGTTTCGACCGTTCGCGGAGAGACGCGATCGCGGGATAGCACGTCAACGAGAGTTGTAAGTTCCCGTTACGATTAAATAATCGACGCCACGAACTGATCGATCCCCTTATTTCGATTATGATAATAAGGGTAGTTCAATGAAATTCCACAGAATTAACACAAATAAATTAATGTTTATTTCAACAACTTATTAACTAGAAAGATATAAATGGAACAAAAAAAATGTAACTGCGTTTTGGTTGATAAGTAATGCGCGACATACCACATGTGTTGACGGTTCGACTTCTCGAAAAGTTCTGAACGCCTTTCGATTTTTTTCGTTTTTTCTGGAAGGCGACCCTCACTACGTTCGGATCACGCCACATTCTTTTACGCGAGGTAAAATACGGGCCACGAGTCGACGTTTCCGGAAGTCGCCCTGCTTAATGAACCATGCGCTTGCCACTATAATGTTTGTTTGCCGGGCAGACGCGACGATCCGTCTGCGACATTATAGTGCCGCGATCGATAGTTAAGAATATGACCTATGGTAAGCCGCATGGCGTAACATTCTCCCCCCGTTGAGAGGGTACCGATCAAACTAGCGAGGTGTGGTTGAAGTTCCCATCTTATTTCGTCTCGGTGGCTAGTTGTTCGGGTTTCTCGAGATCGGGTTGAATTGGCAGTAGGACAAGCCTTTTGACGCCCCGATCCAAAATGCTCTTTGCCGTCTGAACTGTAGCTGTCCGGATGACACCATCGGCGCCTGGATGAACCTTGATAACTCGGCCCAGAGGCCAATGCATGGAGGGAACGTTGTCCTCTCTGAGGATGACGATTGTGCCCTTTTGGATGCTGTGTCCACCCTGGCTCCATTTATTGCGGTTGGTTAGCTCGTTCAAATACTCCTTATGCCAGCGGTTCCAAAAATGTTGTTTAAGCTGTTGGATATGCTGCCATTTGGAGAGTCGGTTCGATGGAATGTCCCTGAAATCCGGATCACGTAAGCACATTAATGAATCGCCAATGAGGAAATGTCCGGGAGTGAGGGCTAGGAGATCATTTGGATCGGTGGAGATAGGAGTTAGCGGGCGGGAATTGAGGACTGCTTCTATTTCTATGATAAGAGTATTACGGTGTTAAGCTCATATGTTTCTGTTTCTCCACTCGCGCTGCGCCATAATATCCTTTGATATTTCCGATCCTCTGGTCGTACGAGGAATTGCCGATACATTTTCTCGATGTCGCCAGTGAGTACGTACTGATGAGCGCGGAATCTAATTAATATACAAAATAAATTGTGAATTGATTCGAGAATATAGGATTTCCCCATTTTCATGATTATCGTGATTTTTGTATAAATATATTTTTTAAGATACTAATAATTAGGTACTTATAAATTAGTATTATCAATTATTTTGCATTTATAATTCCGCCTCTAGTATAAGTGTTAATTGAAAACTAACTTTATGTTTCAAAAAGTACTAGCAAAGTCGTTGAGTAACAAGCCACTGATGCTAACACAAATAGCATTGTCGTAATTAAATATTTCTAAATATTCATTTTTCATTTTGAACCTGTAGAAACAATTTATTATATATACTATTAGCTAAGTAATTGCATATTTAATTAAGTCGAAATATAAAACATAGTTATTTTGATAATTTAGAAAATAAAAAACTGACAAACATTTCAATTTAATTTATGGTTGGAACAAAAGACAGTTATTTTTCATTAATTGAAATATTGCAATGCAGAGTACTTTCCAAAATACGCCGAGAGTATTCCTGATGGTGAAACGAGCGTTGCTTCATCGAACGCAGCTAAAGAAAACAACATCTATGTAGTTGGTGGTACGATGCCTGAAATAGAGGGCGATAAATTGTACAATACCTGTACTATTTGGGGTCCCGATGGAACTTTGATAGCAAAACACCGAAAGGTAAGTAATATATTCCTTTATGGCTTTGAATTTGAAAATATTTGGGTGAAGAAAGTGACTCTATCTAGGAATAATTTAGGAATATACATATGTACATACGTATACTATAACCAATTCTATAATTTACGGTTTATAAAATACGTTATGATACGGGAAACGCCCATTTTTGTTGTAATGTGTTTGTTGTTGTATAAATTTTTCACATACTTAAAATATTATTATACTTATTTTTTCTCCTTTTTAAACATTATTAAATGATAAGATTTTTTAATAAAAGAAAGTGATAAAAACGCTGTTAGTTATTAAATAAAAAATAATTAAAGTTTAGGAGTTGGTAATTTTGATATTAAATTACAAATGTTGCAGCAATAGAATTAGCGACCACATTTTTATGTTATTAGGTACATCTATTCGACATCGACATTCCTAATAAGATTACTTTTCGAGAGAGTGATTCACTCAGTCCTGGTAACTCCCTAACGACGTTCGATGTGAAGGGCTGCAAAATAGGTATTGGCATTTGCTATGATATTAGATTCGAGGAAATGGCACGCATTTATCGGAACAAAGGTACAGTAACTTAATCGATCAATACTTAACTAGCAAAAAATTAAATATCTTTCTTAAATATATTCTATATAAAATTAATATAATCTGTAACTCTGTATAAAAAGAAGCTTAATTTAAAAAACCAGTATATTTGCTGAAAATGAAACAAATAAAAGAATTAAAAGCACAATAAGAGGACTGTCCTCGCATATTCAGAAATGATGGAATGTGAACCGTGCAACTACGAAGTTAATTGGTATTCGGTGGCTTCATATTTCCTGCTTCTCTGGGTTAGGTTGCCAAATGCTGATATATCCAGCGGCATTCAAAATGACCACTGGACCATTGCACTGGTCATTACTTCAGCGTTCCAGAGCGAATGATAATCAATTATACGTTGCCTGCATATCACCGGCTCGTGTTCCTTAAGCAAGTTACGTCGCATGGGGACATACACAGTTGACCAATCCCTGGGGAAAGATTCTTTACGATTTGGAAACTCAAGAGAATATGGCAGTCACCAATATCGGTAATTTACAGCTTAAAATTAAAAGCGAGAGATCCATGATGTAATTAATTTTTAGTCTCGTTAATTTATCGATTTAGCCATCTTCCTCTGTATTTGTTGAATTTATTAGTAAGCATTACTTATTACTTCGTATGTTTCTTTTTTCTATCAGATCTAAAAGTTGTTGAGGAAGTAAGGGCTCAGATACCTACATTTTCTCAGAGACGTACAGATTTGTACGACACTGTCTGTAAGAAGGAGTAACTCTACACTAAAACAGAAAATGTTTTTTTATAATATTTCTACTACCATATCCTTTTTTTGTGAATTATTACTAATTTCTTATCATTTGTACTAAATGAATGACTCAATTAAGAAAACCAAAACGTTATAAATAATAATCTGTATATCTTGTGTATCAACATGTAATTGGATATTATAATAATATAGGAATGCTATAATAATATAGGATAATAATATAGGAGAATAATAATATAGAAAAAAATACATGCTTTTAAACACCTTTAATATCGATTACATAAATTGTTATAATTCACAATGATTACGCATACATAAAAGACCCCTTGATAGTAAAATTTACGATCAAAAGGCAATTACGTATCGTTTAACAACATTTAATTTATAACACCTTTTAAACATTTAGACAGATTAACACATAACACTTCTTATATATAAACATCAATTCGAAGTTATCAGCTTGGAGAAATTGGTCGATTAATACCTGTAGATTGTCTGTCTCGATGAAAGACTTAAAGAGAGCAAAAACATGATAATGCCGCTAATATAATATTCCTTCTTTCTTGTATCTGTCTGCCTCTCAGGTCGTTTTACTAATTACAATAAGTAATTTCGACTTCTTTGCGCTCTCTTTTAACGCATTCGAGACCGAAAGAAATTCATATCAGTCAGTAGGCAAGGGTATAATATACATATTTTATATATAACTTATGTAGTAATGTATATATCATGTTAATTTCATATTTTTTTCAATATAGAATTATATATATATATATATATATATATATATATATATATATATGACTATACATAATACATTATAGAATAACATAGTATATAATTTTATATTTTAAAAATATGAGGCATACTATTTAAGATTGTCATCGATTTAAAATCAAAGTATGAAAAGGATACCCTGGAGAGAGTAAAACACAGAATCATTCTAACTAAACATTCAGATCGTACCGACACCTAGGTATCGTCTTACAATTAAATCTCGGTCTCGAATGGATTAAAATGAAATACATACTTGCAGCTTCAACATCTTCAATATCGAGGAGATTCAAACTTTACAAATAAAAGCGGCCTGTTCCCCTTTCCACGACAGACTCTCATACCATATCCGCTCTTATCCAGGCTTTTACTTGAAACCAGCAATGCGTTCATTTACAATTTAAATTTACCCGGACCATCCACTGAATCGTCAGCCCTTTACAAGAAATGAGAGGGAACGTTCGCCCTTGAACACATAAAATCAAAAAAAAAAAAAAAAAAAAAATAGAAAAGGAAAAAAGTCACAAATTTTAGTGAAGCTATTTTACTGAAACTTATTATATCATTTTAACAGCTATATATAAAACGTTGATTTATTTCCTTTCGCGCAGAGCAATTTTATTTCAAATTTCTAGCTTCAGAATGATAATTACGCATTTGTAATTATCAACAAGCTTTAAAAATATGGAATATTCAGCCAGATGAAATATAGGTAAAGTATTTAGAAGAAAAAAGATTGAAATGTTTTATGTAAAACGATTAAATTAAGTGGAGGACTGCGCTTCTTCCTGCTCCTCTACATGGCGCTACGCGGGACTCGCTTCTGAGCACGTCTTTCTCGTTGGAGGCTTCTTCTTTCTTTTCTTTCCCAGTAGAATTTTTACACAATTCTTTCTCCCTTTTATCATTAAATTACCTTTAATTCTTAACGATCTTTAATCTTTGTCTCTTCTTCCCTATATATATATTTTTGTTTACTTTTCTCCGCAGCGAATTTTGTCTTTCTGACGCAGGATTAGGTTCCTGGACTTAGGGAGTTGCTATACGCCAGCTCCACCATGGCGACGGCATTCACTAGGCAGCCTACATAGCCACCTTTCAGCTCACGCTTCGGGACACTTTTTTCGCTGAGATTCTCCGCGATGAGGCATGAAAGCAGAGACCACCGTCTGCGGAGGCATGATTATTCTATTGTTCCTTTTAACGAGTAATCGTTTTACTCAAGTCCTCTTACTAAACCGTAAGTACAAAAGACTATTATACTTAGATAGGTACTTGGTCTCAAGAACCAACTTATTTTGGTCTTTCGATTAAGTTCTTAATTAAATGCTCAATTAGATATTCATAAATATATCTTCATAATATTTCCCTCATCTATTTCTTTGACATTCTAGCAACCTCGTTAAGACGTCCGCCACTTCAACTTCTATCTACAAGTGGCAAAAACTGAAGCTGACCTTCTTCATGGAGAAACATGCCGGAAATGGCATCCGCACGTGTGAATAATTATACTCAGTGTCCAGGTAGTTCTTTCGATCATCCGATAGAAGTCGTTTCTGTTTTTCAGAGTTCGTTCACGCCTCCAGAATGTAAAAATATCCAAGGAAGTACCATTAGGAAGCAATGAAATTCAGAGCTTCTGTGGTTATTCCTTTTTCTGATTGTTTCTTTTCTTTGCCCAAAATGGATGATTTCTATATCAAATTGTTTATTCGTATTTTTTTTTTAATATTCCTTGAGATTTTCAATCAACTCGATTTCGAATTTTTTAGCACCCGATCTTCTGGTTGACGTCGTTAAGAAAGAGGAACGAGTGCACAGGAAGCATGGTCGGCGTGAGCATGATTAGATCCGGTCTGCCCGATGACCTTGCCAGTGATAATAGCGGTTCGTTAAGGTGGTTGCAGTCTTGGTTTGCTTCTGTTTCGATTTCCAGCGAACTCGTCAGCCGGCATGGCTTCCGAGATGCTCCCCCTGAAACAAGTCGAAGGGAAATAATTAATGGACTCTCTGTTCGATTGTACGTGGATGACAAGCTGACCGTAAAAAGAAATATACAAATACGATTAGAAAATATAATCCGAACCCCTTTCGGTTTGATCTGAAGGTTTCTTTTTCTAGACGGAACCAAAAATTCTTATCTGGTTTATGGTGAGCTAAGGAACTCTTTGAAAACAGCATTTATAACTTTCGAAAAAGAGACAGGTATTTCTTGCGCGAACAATTGAATAATTAATTCGTTCTCTAAATATCCTTATTTGTTGTTCCTAAAATACATAATGATTGGAAGCTTCTTACGGGAAGCGCAATCAGCCGCTGATATCATTGAAGTCAAAACGCCATTAAAACCATATTACGATTCGCATGCGACATGCTCCATTCATGAAAACACAAAAGCAATAAACAAGTACAAATCAACGAAATAAATCCTCCGAGAACGAGACGTTACAGGAATTATACCATTGCGAGGATACAAAAGACTTGCTCATGAGCTACTTCCTTCAAGTAGTCGAGCCGTGTATTTTCCGGTCGTTAACTTCCATATAATGGGATATTAAAGAGTACGGACACAACGCTGCTATTTTTCAACTGTGTTTGCGAAATGAAGTTCGTCGTTATCCGATTAACACGCTTGCAGATGCGTTCTTTTTGTTGCAAAGTAAATGAACAAATTGTACGAGACAACTGTCATTAGCGTAATTTTAACGTGTACATTTACAGTATGATATTAACCATTATTCAGGATTGTTAAAGTGAATTAATGCGTAACTGCGTCATCCACGATTGACCATGATTATGGTAGTGACTATTGCTATAAATGAAGCTTAATAGTTGTCGAAAAGAATCACTCGAAAATCGTGTTCATAAATCATTCTCTCGTCTCGTATCGTGTTCGTCGGGCGGAAAATAAGATTGTGTTTTAAAGAAATCGCGTGTTCCGATTACTATCAAACTTACTGTCACTCGCATAGCAGAAGAAAAAGATTAAGATAAGGTCACCAATGAGCAAAACGTTTAACGTATAAGTGTGGTACATTAAAATTGAGTCCACTGCAACCCTCATGACATTTAAAATCCTACGCGTATATTGAGTAAAGCTGTTATATTAAATATAATCATATTAAATACAAGCTCGTCCGCTGGATTCCCAAATTATTTGGTTAAATACTTTGAATACGAGAATACCGAGTGTTAACAGTAGTAAATCCTCTATATGGTATGTTTACTTTGCTATCTTGAATAGGTAAATAACATTTCACTTTAACGCATTTAACCAATATTATACGCATATGCACATAATGTTACTGTTACATATAATGATATATACGTAGATATACACGTTAATTAAATCCTCTATATGGTATTTTTATATCAGTATCGTAAACATTGTAAACCGGAAATCTTTTATTACACACGTACATATACAGTCAATATTATTGTTACATATAGTGATACATACGTTGATCCACACATTAATTAAATCCTCTATATGCTATTTCTACTTTGCTATCTTGAATAGATAAATAACATGTCGCTTCCAGATGTCAAATAATATTTGCCAAATGCACATATAATGATATAATTACATATAATGATAATAACAATATAATAATTATATATAATATTGATAATAATGATATAATTACATATAATGATATATACGTTGATCCACACATTAATTAAATCCTCCATATGGTACTTTTGTATCGGTGTCATGAACATTTTTCCCCAAACGACCTTCTATGACGCATGTACGTATATCGAGAATATTATTGTATTATATATAGTGATACATACGTTGATATACATATTAATTAAATCCTCTATATAGTATTTTTACTTTGCTATCTTGAATAGATAAATAACCTCGAATATAGACATACAGGTACACTTACGTTGATATACACCTTTGTACAAGGTGTCAAAAAATTTTTTATCACGGCGTTTTTTTAAGACGATTTTATAGCTTCGAAATTGATCTTGACACGATTTTCAATGTCAAATTATTTTCCTATTGCATCATGTGATACTCATTAGGAGGAACGAAACTTCTGTTTTCTTAGAAAAAATGTTTGAAATTTCATTAATTCCTAGATTGATTTTATTTATACTTTAAGGTCAGATATGACATCAAATAATGTCAATACTAATATCTAGTTATTTGTCAATTTATAGCATCTGAAAAACAAGATATCTTCGAGACAGCGTGGGTTTTCTTTCCAACTTTCTTAACTTTCGTTACATATACATATATGTCGAGTAAGCGTTAGGTTTAGAGGCGTGTAACGAATCTTTATTCGGACTAGCCATCGTTGTTGTACAATAGAGATTATATTTACTGGTATAAATATTGATTTTTACAAAGTTTGATAAATAACCGTGGTGATTAGACACTCGAGATATTAAAGACAATGTTCTTAGGTTCAATAACGAATCCACGGTCAACCGGGTAACTCTTTGTTAAACGTAGAATATATTTTGAAGCACAAAGTAACGTTTGCTGTGACGCTTGGTATAATACTGCACGTAAAGACGATGTGCAAACTCTCCAAGGTGATCGCAAGAATAAAAGACTGATGGAAATTTTCCTCTCCTTACGATCGCGTTTGTTCGTTGCATATTGGCCGGGGATATCAACAAAATTCCAGCCGCCGTTGCTAGGCAGACCCGCGTAGAGCCGACATTGCTCCTGCCCGGGGTTTGATTGTTAATACAACATGTGTCCCACAATATTGTTCTCTGTTAGGCAAGAACGTTCATCGCGTCACCGTGGCTACGTTCGGCGACCAGTTGTGTCACCTCGAGGCCAAGCCAGTGTCACAAATCTCGGCCAAACATAATCGGATTTGTGAAGGATTGGTCGATGAATGGTTGAGTGAAATAACGAGAGCGAAATATTGCTGTCTCAGTCCGTCAAATATATTGTAGTATCGTGGAAATTAAGATATAAATTTTTTCCTGATTACTTACAATTTATTAATAATGAATTGAATATACAGGTATTAATTGGACAGAGAACGATGTTTGTTTAACTGAAACTAAATGCGATGCTCGTATCTATCTCAAATAACTTTACAGTTACTTGGCAACTCTCGTCACAACGAATCTAACACGCACACTCTCTCTCTCTCTCTCTCTCTCTCTCTCCTCCCTCCCTCCCTCTTTAGCAACTCTGACAACTCGATCAATTCTCTCAACTCTACTCTCCGACGTCTCGATCAACTCTGACTCTCGCAATCCACTCACTTTTCAACTCGCATACTCTGACCTCTCGTTGTTTATTGTTTTTCTCACATCACTGTAAGAACTACGTGACTTTAGTCACATAAGCGCTCTTAAATGTAAACGAACCACAGAAAGACGACGTACACGGTTTTTTCTAATTTCAACCGACCTCTAATTCAAATTACTTTACGATAATACAATATTGTGAGTAAATAAATAAATAAATAACTAAATTATTTACAGCCTAATTCGCGAATCGTTGGTACAAATACAAGTCGCGGAATAAATACTCGATAAATACTCGGAGAAACTCTGCAGATACACTTCGATACTCGTTTATACTCGTTGATGCTCTTCGATACTGTTCGATACTCTCTCGCTCGCGATCGCGTCCGTTTATTTATACTGGTCGGGAAAGAACCGGAAAATTCGAATTCGTCTACGTTTGACGGTTGCATGTAGCGGCGACGTTATTTTGCCCGGAGTTTATTTGTTCTTACATTACTTGTAACCTAACGGTCTTGATACTCCGAGGCAAAACAACAACAGGATTTGAATTGTCCTCTGACTCGTGTGCCGCTACAGATTGAATCATAACAACTACCTCTAAGTTTTATTATTTAAGTATAGCTATAATAAATAATTTAGACTAAAGTATTGGGGATCTTCCCAAAAATTCCAAAAGAAAGGCCCCGATGTTCTTTCATCTCCGACATATACGAGGTAGTTGGTAACTGGTGGTACAAGCTTAAAGGTGGTGATTCTACGCGAAAAAAGGAGTCGAAAATGTAGAATAAAAATTTTCTTTTTTAATTTTTTTTTTAATTTTTCCATCGAGACAACGATCTACAGTGAGATTCGTTATAACGAGACGTGATAAAGTGCACGCGTACCGAGCGAAAATTCAAAGTCGATTTTCTCGAAAACAAAGCCTCAAACGAAAAATTTTTATTCTATTTTTCGACTTCTTTTTTCGCGTAGAATCACCCCCTTCCCGCTTGTACAATGATTTTAATATCGAAAATAGCGATTATTATACTGCGAATATTTATATGAATACGTTATGTTAGAATATATGAAACATAAGGTCCTGTGAAATACGGTCAACAAACGATAAACAATTTTACACGAAGAAAAACAAGAAAAATATAAAGAATAACAGGCTTTGTTTTCAAGAAAATTGATCTTGGAAATATGTTTGAAACATGTAAATTCGGTTAGTTACCGACTAGGCAGACGGAAGTTACTTTACATGCAAAAATAAGTGAAAAATGGGAATAAAATCTGTTCACTGTTCGACACGTATCTAATTTTGCAACCTTCGATAGGCGATTCTTGTAGATTTTTGCAAGCTACACTCGAATTTGTAAACCGTTTTTTCTTTATAACTCACAATTTTCGAAAAAATCAATTTTGAAGAGAATTGCAAATTTTCAACTTTGGAAATATTTTACGTTATTATAGTAGCAGCTATTGAGTTAGGGTTGAGACGAAAAAATTCTGTGGACTCTCCCGAATAAAATGATACGTATTGTTATTGCATTGTGAACATTTAAACAAGTCTAAATAATAATTAGAGCGAAAAGGTATCTCAAACGCAACATTTCTTCTTACATTTCTTAGTTTATTGAAAAAGCTAAAGGTCTAGGAGAAAACCTAACCACAATACGCGATGCAACAAATATTTCTGCTAAGGCAAGCATCATCTACCGCATTTCATTGTCATTAGCACCTCGAGTATCTAATTACCACGATTACTTGTCAAATTCTGTAATAATCATATTTGTACTAGTAAATATCTTCTCTATTGCATAACAACAATGTCTAATCCAGGTGAAGATTCGTTACACGCTCCTGACCCTAATCATGAATCTGCATTGTACTGCACATAAAAATTAATTCAACGATTCCGCATGACTAGATTGAGCTAAATTTTTATGTATTCAAGAATGTAAAACACACATGAAATATATTCAAAGCGTACGTAATGTAGATATTTTTGCATATTTTGTTATATTTAAGCATAAATTAATATTTCAAAACATAAGGAAAGCTAATAATAAGTGAGTTATCGTGCGCCAATATATTTCATAACAAAATAACTCTGATTCATAGATACTTGTTGACACGTTTTCAAACTCTCCTGCTAGTTATATTTTTCTCGCCTTTATACATCTTTTAACACTTGTATTAATTACCACATATACTGCTGCGAATAATTATAAACTCAACCCTATTTTCAGTTTTTTTATGATACTGAAACAAAAATTGAAAGAATCGTTTGTATAATTTCGTATTACAATATAAAACAAAACTGAAGATAGAACAAACAAAAATTGTTTCCTTTCGAACTCTGGAAAAACTTAAATTTCCTCTTAAAATTGTGTTCTTGGCTGTGAAACAATTCAATGATAATTTTGTTATCCTTTTATTTAATATTTAGTGGATTTTCCTTTATTTTTTATTGCTTCTATCAATCTGTGAGGTACACTATACACTGATTTATTAAAAAAACAGGAGAGATATTATCCAAAGAAATTATTGCCTTTTTTTAGAATTTAATGTATATATTAATTTATAAGTTAATATATGTATTAAAGAATGATATTGTCGCACTCAAATGGAGAGATTCGTGAGATTTATCAACAAAGCTCACTCCCATCATGGTACCAAGTACAAGAAATATTCGTTGCTGCTTTTACGAGGCAACAGTCATCTGGAAGATTGAAACTACTAGCTGCTCTTGCATACAATAAAGTATAGCGGATCAAATGTTTTCTTATGCCACTACAATTAGAAAAGGGCTCAAACGATACTGGAAACTTGACATTCAGTTTCTTCTGGGAATTACAGAAAAACGCTTTAATAGTTTACAAGATTACGATAAAGAAGAATACAAATAGAAAATTTAGGGAATTATTAGTTATGAAAATATTAGGGCTGATTGATAATGTAATGAAATCTTCTGTTTAACGTAGATATCATAATATTGTCATCCAAAAAAGTGCTTCTGGACTGTTGAGGTTATCTGATAGAGGAACGCGTGGATAAATTTCTAATAGAAATATATATTGAAGTAAGCTTAAGTACAGGTATAGTATATGCTGATCCAGATGATGAATTTAGCAGTGTTACATTACAATAGAATATAATAGGGAGCACGTTGATACATTGACAGCAATGGGCGTTACCAAAACATTAATCTTGGTATGTAACTCTAGTTGTAAGTTACAAGAAACAGCAATAAAAATCTACTTATAGCTCTTTTGTTTCTAGACCTTGTGACCCAAAAACAACATTTATATTCAAGGACACAATAATATGGACCTCTCCTTTTCGTTAACTTTTTTGCTTCACTAAGTTCTATTTTCACAGTAACAGCTGTATCCAGGTCACGAGTATGCAGAAGAAAAAGAAGTAGAGTTTTTCTAGAAGTAAATACTTCATCATAGACAAAACATTACATTGTAAATAATTTTTAAATAAGCCGTGTTTCTATATTACTTTTATAACAGTTTAATAGTCTTATTATTGTTGAGGATTGTGGATCTTAGTTGCCGAAATAAGCATATAGCAACACTCACATTACACATAGAAATGATATTAAAATAGTTTCATATTTATTTAATATGTGATTTACAAGATATTCGTAGATACACACTAAACGTGTCTCAGCACTCTTTTTGTCTCACAATCATTTTCTCCGTTCTTTTGTTCTACGAGACGCTGCGCACGCACATACTTCACACACACTCATACTCACATATATGTGTTAAGGAAATTCGAGGATTTGGAAATACAAATAATTGACTATATTTCACACACAACAGCTATACATCTATATTACACTCTGAAGAACGTCTTGCACGCACGCTTGTCGCCAACCGACTATCCTAGATTCTTCTAACATCTGGCAACAGTCTTTTGTCTCCACTAAGACCTTGACGCCCTCTGACCCTTACACACACACTCTCATGTACAGTGTAAATGTATCACTTCCCGAACAGTAAGAAACAAGAAATTCTGATAGTGAAATAAATAAAAAAACAGAAAAAGATAAAACAGATAATAGGAAACTACAACGGAACAAAGAAAACTCAAGAAAGTAGACAGTTACAACTAAAATGGCAGAGGAAAGAAACACAAGAGGAAAATTAGAAAAACACATCATAAACAGCAAAATGGCAACAAAAGACAAAGAATAGATAACAACAAGTATAAACAAAGGAAATATAGTTGTGAACACAGGGAATAAAGGCATGAAATTTGAAATCCTGAAAAAGATAGATATGTTTAGGGAAATGAGAAATTTTTTTTTTTTTTTTATTTATTTGTTGAAATTACAATCAATTCTCGCGTTGAGAAGAAATGAGAAATATGAAAGACAAATTAAAGGAGATAAGAAAGGCAAATAATATATTTAGTTACACCTAATACAAGATGTTAAGCTAGAGAAAAATAACAGGAGATAAGGAAATAAAATGGATAGAAAAAAGAAGAAAACTTGAAACTACAAGATAAGATAGATGAACTCGAAGGGATGACGATAAATTAAAAGTGATAAATGAAGCGGAATATATTCAAGAGATAAAAACAAAACACCATTAAAAGCTGTAACAGTTATACTTTCAGACCAGAAGAATAAGATGAGAGTATAAGTAAATGAAAAGATATGGAACATTTAAGGACATTAGATATAGCATTGCAAAGAAAGGACAAGATCATACATGATCTATCACAAACGCTATCATACTTTGAGAAAAATATATTTTTTATCTTTCTTAAAATCCTTTTTAAGAAGGAAAAATGATTTGAAACAAGAACAAAAGAAACTTTCAATCATTTTTCTTGCCTTAAATCGCAGTGTAAAAATAAAGATGAAAATTTGGGGAAATTAGGATTACATCAACATAGATTTTAGCAACAGGTTTGGAACCATGCAGGATCTTAATCCTACTACAGAATTTATCATCAATACTTTTGCGACATAAATTCCTGAAGATGGATTTCTAATATCTTCATTGGAATTTTGTAAATTTCTACCAGAATAAAATATCCAAAATTAAAGCTAGTGGTTTGTTGAATGACTTGACATATCTCATAGCTGTGTATCCTTATATTCTAGAATGAAGCTGATAAAAAATAAACAGTGTTCAATGTTATAGCGGATTGTAAAGACAATACAATGAACGAGCATACCTTGTTGTCGCGAATTGAAACGTTGCTCGTCACTGTGTGTGTCTGATTTGACGTGCAAGACATTTCCTTGCGGAAGTTGACCCTCTAGTTGTTGGCGCGAGGTTCGCCGCTAACGCTTGCTGCGATGCTGATGATGATGATGTGATCATGTGGCACTGTATGATTTACTGCTGTATCTCTGTTCACTTGATCGTCCAATACTCGTGATCCGGCTCGAAGGACCAAATGTTACGACCGTTCGCGTAGAGACGCGATCGCGAGGGAAACGTGTAAGCGGGAGACGTAAATTTTTGCTACGATTATGATAATCGACCCCGCGAATTAGTCGTTCCCCTGTTTCGTTTAGAATAACAGAGATAGTTCAAATGATTTTAACTTTGAATTAACACGGTTAATATAAACGTGTATATTTAACGATATTTAAAGTTATAATGAATACGTCACAAATGATTTAACGATGATACAATTAGTTTGTTACAGTAATTTGACCCGATTTTATGATATTTCTCGATGTATTCGTTAGACTAAGCGACTTTGATTTTATTCGTCTGAACCTTTCGATGCATTCCGTTTGAATCCTCATTTGCCATTGACTGCCCTTCCATTTTGTCCTTTGTCTTCTCTGAGATACGACCCCCACTACGCTCGGATCACGCCACCGTTCGCGCCTATGATCACGTATACCAGCTTCTTTATGCGGATAAAATAACGCACCGAAGGCGAATAGATGTTTCTGGAACTCGCTGCTTGACGACAACTATGCGTTTATCGCTACTTTGTGTATATCTCGACGGTCATGTAAGACGATCTGTTTGCGACGGTTAGGAACACGGCCTATAGTAAGCCTTGGGGCGTAATAAATGGAGAGAATAGAATAATCTTCTTTCTCTGTGGGATGTTAGAGACTGATGTGTACAAATCGAAACCGCTGAGGAGAATATCGAAAGGCGAGTGTCACAAATAAGTGAAGAGATATTATTAAGCGTCTTTAAAAACATGTTACGAAGAAATAATAAATGTACTGAATATCAAGGCGGGCATATTTAACAATATTTGTAATTATTTTTATGCATATTAATTGTAAGTTATCGATCCTTATCAGTAGCACGAAATTACACAATTAACAATTATCGAGATCGTCAAACTTTAAAACGACGAAATTTTCGGCTCTCTCGTTACGTACCGAAAGAACTGAGTTACAGTTAAAGGTACGCGAAATTACATTAGAGAAATTAATGCAACGTGTTACGCCATGCGGCTTACCATAGATCATATTCTTAACTGTCGATCGCGGCACTATAATGTCGCAGACGGATCGTCGCGGCTGCCCGGCAAACAAACATTGTAGTGGCAAGCGCATGGTTCATTAAGCAGGGCGACCTCCAGAAACGTCGATTCGTGGCCGTTATTTTACCTCGCGTAAAAGAATGTGGCGTGATCCGAACGTAGTGGGGGTCGCCTTCCAGAAAAAACGGAAAAAATCGAAAGGCGTGCAGAACTTTTCGAGAAGCCGAACCGTCAACACATCTCTTATATTGCGCATTTCTTATCAAGCAAAACGCAGTTACATTTCTTTTTGTTGTTCTCTTTATGTCTTACTAGTTGATAATTTGTTAAAATAAACGTTAATTTATTTGTGTTAATTCTGTGGAATTCATTGAACTACCCTTATTATCCTAATCGAAATAAGGGAATCGATCAGTTCGTGGCGTCGATTATTTAATCGTAACGGGAACTTACAACTCTCGTTGACGTGCTATCTCGCGATCGCGTCTCTCCGCGAACGATCGAAACACAACGTTCAAACGACAATTGATAGTCCTGACGAAATAAACGTCGCTCAGAGAGTCGAAAATTTGTCTCGTCAAATTTTAAGCGGATACGAGTTATCCCCACTACTTCGCGGAACTGATCACTGCAAGTAGTTTCCGGTGTTTTCTTTGTCTGCTCCAGCGATAACGCAATTACTCATAAATTGCCAAAATAAGAAAAACGAAGTTTTCATATTTTTTATTTCATTGTTATAAAACGATTTAATTGGATTTTCGAGAATCTCACGATCAAAATGATATTGGACGATAGCTAAACTCTGGAAATGCGCAACGTTCGGTCAACTGCACAGAAGACCATGCCTAAGTCCGACACAATTCTTTGAAGTTACAATGAATGTTGATACTAAATCCGTCGTTTAGAGATACCTTGGCTTCTTATGACACTAAGTTAAACAACTTCCGTTATTTGCTGACTAGTCCAAATGGATCCAGACACTGGTTAAATTATATTTCTTTTAACTTTATTTGTCTAGATATAAAATCTGTAAGGTATCTCGTTGTATCTCAATTGCTTCTCTTCTTTCTTATTCTTACATTCACCGTATTCACAAAACAACGATCCAAAGACAAGTAACAGCGGTCAGCTTGTGAAAAGTGCTCGTTAACAAATCTTAAATTACAACGAAACGAAATTGTTCAACACCTTAAAATTGAAAATTACCGAACTAAGTAGGAAAAGGGCCACAATGTTTGTAGAAAAACTGAATAATTGTATTATAATTCACCAATATCTGTGGCAGGCTAGCGCGATTTTCAATTTAACAAAATTACATCGTAATTATATTTCAGGTATGCATGAACCAAAATACTAATCATAAAAAGAAATTTGCTATATGTAGCGAAAAACCGTGTTACGTCGCGCGAGATAAACCGTACGCCATCATCTCGTTGTCAAACTTCGGCGCCTCTACACGAGATGTCTGAGGGAGGGAGTCTACCCACGAGCGTGGCGGACGGCGAGGCTGGTCTTACTCCGTAAAGAGGGCCGAACGGCGACATTGCTGTCGGCATATCGGCCGATTTTTCAATTTTGGACGATTTGTACGAGAAAGAAATGATCAGACCAAGCAATTCACCATACGCAATCCCTTGTTGTATTAGTGCGGAAAAAGAATAAAAAATGCATCTCTGCGTCATCTACGGGGAATTAAATAAGATCACCGTGAAAGACAATTTTCCGGTGCCTTTTACGACAAAAGAGAAGAATTAGAATTCCTAAAGTACCTACTATACAAAATAAAAGCGCAAATGAAACAAGAATTCGCAAACGCTATAAACCATTACTGGACAAATAAAATAAGAAACATCTCCAAAAACGACTCAGCCAACATGTTCCCACAAATAAATCAAATCTTCAGACCAAAAGGACAAAGCTCCAACACCTCTCAAATTGCCCCCAGAAGAAACCTCCCTCATCCAAGAAGCAGGTATAACAATACACAACACCACCAAAGACATCGAGGGTAACTTCATAATAACTAAAACAACAGAAAAACTAGACATCATCGGCACCCACTTTTCCAAAATACACACACAAAACGAACACATGGGCCGAGATCAACTAAACAGAATTATCATCGCCGAAACAAACTTAAAAATGAAATGGAACAAGACAAAACGCTAAACAAAACAGTCTGTACATTTTCAAACGAAAACACCGCAGATAACCCCAAACAACCAGATCCAGAAATAAACTACTTCACAAATTACAATCAACCAAGCACAATCTTCTCCAAACTAAACAACAAAAAATCCTCCGGCTTCGACGGCATCCCAAACGTTTTACTCAAGCGCCTACCGAACAAAATAAAATGGTACTACACAGTACTCTTCAACAATGCTCTAAACAACACATATTTCCCCAGAAAAGGGAAAAAAGCCAAATTGATAGCTATTACAAAAAAAGACAAAGACGGCTCATCGCCCGCAAACCTACGACCCATAAGTCTCCTCCCCAACATAAGCAAAGTACTTGAAATAATCATAAACAACCCCTTAACTTTCTTCTGCACAAAAAATGACATAATCGCAGAAAATCAATTTGGCTTCAGGCACAACCACTCCACAATCCACGCAATAAACAAACTTACGTCAGACATCTGCTGGGCCCTAAACGCAAAACAACGAGTAGCCGCCTGCTTAATAGACCTCGAAAAAGCTTTTGACACAGTCTGGATCCCAGATCTCATATACAAATTGATCAAGATAAACCTTCCTAAACATCTAATTAAAATAGTCTGGGACATGATCACAAGCAGAACATTCGTAATGACCGAAGGTTCAAACACATCAAGCAAAGAATTCTCCATAACAAATGGTCTGCAACAAGGTACAGTAAATTCCCCGCTACTTTTCAGTATTTACAATAGTGACTTACTAAACCTCTTTAATTTCAATACATCCACCCACAAACGCTCCATAGCCTTCGCAAATGACCTAATCATCTACGTAACAGGCCGCAAAACTAAGACAATAAAAACTGAACTGCAAGAACTTTTCGAAAAAATAAACGACTATTACCACGCGTGGAAACTAAAAATCAACACAAGCAAATGCGAAACCATACTATTCAGACCCAAGTTAAGTGAAATCGACCTAACAGAAAGAGAACACTGCCGAAAATTCCAAGTAAGAGAAAAAGCAAACAAAGGGGCACTCATACCACACAAAAACTGCTCATCCTTACGGAGTACTCTCAATAGCCTTAAGCACCCGTCATAAATCCGAGTAATTTGCTTGCTAAGGTCCTTCCGACTCAACAAATGTATTTTTCTCAATCACTTTTAGACTGTTATCTACCACGGCTTGCCAAGGGAGAGTTGGGTTTTTCCACGTACGATGCTTCCTAATAACAACTTTCTATCGAGGGCAGCTAAGACCCTTCTTAGTCCGCCAACCTTCGTTTAACCAATTAACAACGAAGCCTATTTCCCTCACTCTCTTAGCCAAAATCGTCATCAACAAATCCGATGGTCCCGTGCGCTAGACACACCCATCACTAGCTTTCCTCCGACACAGCATCGTCACTCAACTTCACTTCTTCTACACCGTTGGAAAAGTCACCTCGTTCTCTTACGACATCGGGAGAGTCAAGTCAACTAGTCAGTTTAACGCTAACGCCTAACGTGGCAGTCTAAGCATAACGCTAGAGTAGCATAATTCACGTAAACTATTTTAGTCGGTTCTCGGTACTGTCGAACATACATCTCCTCTACTAAATATATTATAGTGCTACGTCCACTAATACACTAAATCCAATTATAAGAGCCCTGCTCTAACGTACACATCTATCTTATCTTCGTGCGATAAGTGATTATCTATTTATCTATGCTCAACAGTGTAATCTAAGTGTTGAAAATATATAATTTACAATTCTGTGAATCACAGTGTTATACAAACTAAATCATCCCTATTATCTCAACGGAAATCAGGGGATCGGTCAATTCGTGGCGTCGATTGCTATAATCGTAACGGGAATTTACGACTCTCGTTGACGTCTCTCCTCGCGATTACGTCTCCCCGCGATTGGTCGAAACTACATAAAGAATGGTTTTCATCACCTAAGGGTTTCAAAATCATCTATTAAATATACATCTTTTGTACAGTTCGCACACCTGAAATTGCCTTTAGAGCTTACTAATGCCCCGCGTGTTTTTCAATGATATATTAATTTTGTATTTACCAATCTCGGTAAAAAGAATAAAGTCGTATTATATTTAGATGATATTTTAGTCGCTACAGAAACGCTTAAAGAACATATTTTGATTTTTTGAATGTTTGAAGAAATTTTTCATTTAGCTGTATAAAACGATTTACAATTCCATTTAGACAGATTTTCTTTTTTTATACCGCGAAGTTACATATCTTGGCTAACTAATTTTAATGAATCTAGTATTCGTTCCAGTCGAGACGGCATTGAATCTATCCGAGACTATCCACTGCCACGAACGGCGAAAGACGTACTGCATTTTGTGAACCCCGCAAGCTATTTTAGGTATTTTATTCCAAATTTTTCTATTTTAATGAAATCCCTATATGAATTATTAAGAAACGATGCGAATTTCCAGTTTGGCGCGAAAGAAAATACGGCCTTTACGTGTTTAAAAAGGTAAATTAGCTGATGAACCGGTTTTGATTATCTATTCCCCGATTTTAAAACAGAGTTGCATTGTGATGCCATCGCAAGTGATTTCGGCGCGGTATTAATTAAAAAACAAACGGACGGTTTCTTTCGACTTATATTTTATTTTAGTAAACGAACCACTATCGTAGAGTCAAAATATTGCAGCTTCGAGCTGGAACGTTTAGCCGTTATTCATGCCATCAATAGGTTCCATATTTATATTTATGGGATTCATTTTAAGATCGTTACCCATTACGATAGTTCGCGTCTCACGTTAAGCAAACAAACAGTCGACCCACGCATTGCGCAATGGGTGATCTTACAAAATTGAATGTGAAAATGTCACATGTTGACGCATTAAGCCATTGCTGCAGTGACCTTATCTTAGATCCAAACTCAAACAAATTGTTAAATCAGGAAATCCAACAGACAACTTTCGTTAAATACATCTGGAGTTACATCTGGGTCATAAGTTGAACTGGAAGAAACACATACAAGAAAAAACTAAACACTTACATCTAATCAGAAATTCCATGTAGCTCGTAGCAAGAAAATCTAAATCGGACATACGCAGCCTGGTCTTATGAACTACAAAAATGGGGCATGGTTGCCAAATCAAATATGAAGAAAACAGAAACCTTCCAATCAACTATACTAACATCGATACTAAGTGCACACAAAATTCTCTAAAGCATATCACGACAAAATGGACAATTACATAAACTCGCTTGCCAATAATAGTAATCCTTACTTGGGCTTTCGGTTCGGTTCGGGCCGAGGGTAACACACGGACGGAGATCTCTGTGGAAAAAGTGAAGTGTGAAGGGAAAAAGGAAAAGGAAGCATAAAGAGGCATGAAGAAGGGAAAATAAAGAGTGAGCATACAAGGAGAAGGCAAAAGAAAAGCGAAAAAGGAGACAAGAACGAGAGAAAGCTACAAATAAGAAAAACTAGAAAAGAAGAGGTTAGGAGGCTAGAAGCGCGGCAAAACAAAGTAAGGTAGGGAAACGTCAGATGGCGACAAACAGGGGAAGACCAAGGAGTACTGGTAAAGCAGTCTTCAAAAATACACTGGACAAATACAGTTCGACAGAAAAAGAGACACCAGCCAGAGAGAAAGTAATGGAGGCAGTGGTGGAAGAAATAGAGAAAATGGAAAGAGGATTCGAGGCAATGATCGAGGAAATAAAATATATATATATTGGAAAAGCAAGTGGAGGAGCTGAAGAGAGAAATGAAAGAGGAAAGGGAAAGAAGGGAAAGAAGGGAAAGAGAAACAGACAGAGAGAAAGGAGAGTGGGAATGGGAAAAGAAAGAATTATTGGGTAGAATCAGAAGAATTGGAGAGGATCAGGACAGGACAGAGAGAGAGAGGAAAGAAGAAGAAACATAGTAATCAAGGGAGTGGACTGGAACGAAGGAAGCAATGCAGAGACAGTAAAGGAGTTCATAAACGAAAAAATGAGGATAAGGGCAGAAGTAGAAAAAGCACATATGATAAAGGTGGGGTGGGGGGGGGCAAGAACACAATAATAGTGGCAACGATGAAATCAATGGAGGAAAAAATAAGGATAATGAAGGAGAAAAGCGAATGGGAAAAGGGTGTATACATGGACGATGATCTGACAAAAAAAGAAAGGGATGGGAAGCAACACATAAGAAGGGTAGCCAGAGAAAGAATGGAACAAGGCGAATATGTAAGGACAGGATACAAGAAACTAACAATAGAAAACAAATGGTACAGGTGGAACGAAAACGAAGAGAGGCTGGAGGAAGAAAGAAAGAGAGGGGAAGGAAAATGAAAAAAGAGGAACAGGAGGGGGGACTACAATGGGGATGAAAACGTGCTTCTGAAATGTAGCAGGGCTAATAAGTAAGGACAAAAGAGAAAAGTTAAAATATAGACTACCCAAAGAATTCGACTGGAAATGCAGGGCAGCAATGACAGTAAGGAAAAAAGGAAGAGCAAAGGGAAGAATAACAACGGGTATAAATAAAAACCTAAGAGAAATAGGATATAAAGGAATTAGTGATAATATAGTTGGAAGAAAAATAATATACAATTACAAGACGTATAGGATAATGATGGTTTATAATCAAGATACATAAGGGACATGGAAAAAAATAGAGGAAAGAGTAGACGGAAGAGAAGAGGAAGTGGTGATCATCAGCGGAGACTGGAACGCAAGAACGGGAGAAGAGGGAGGGTCGATAAACGAGGACGTAGGGAAAGAAAAAAACAGACGATCAAAAGACAAGACAATAAACATGGAAGGAAGAACACTGCTAAAGATAATCAATGGCAGCGATAAAGAAGGAGAGGAGCGGACCTATATATTGGCGAGAGAGGAAACTCAGTAATAGACTATGTGATTGGCAATCAGGAGGCGACAGAAGAAATAATTTACATGAAAATAGGAAAAAGAACAGAGTCAGGCCACATGCCGTTAGAAATAGAAATAGGGGGGGGGCGGACGGAATTACAAAAAAATGAGGAAAAGGAAGAAGAAGAGAAGGAGAAGAGGGAATGGACAAACAAAAGTGTGGAGAAATACTTGGACGAATGTAAAGACTGGACCTGCAGCGGAAGAACAGTAGCGGAAATGTGGACAGAAATCAACAAGAAGATAAACGAAGCAATGCAAAAGAAGAAAGTAAAGATAAGGAACAGAGAGAGAGGAAAAGAGAGTAAAAGAGAGATGAGAAGAAAGGTGACAAAGTTTATGAAAGGAAAATACAGCAGAGAAGCTCTTATGGAGGAAAAAAGGCATTCAAATAGAGGTGCAAACAAAGGAAGGAAAGATACGAAGAAGAAGAAATGGTGAAAATCAAGAAGATCAAAACAGAACAAGAAGCGTGGAAATACATAAATAAATACAGAAGGAGAAGAGAGAATATAGATGAAGATTATATGAAATAAGCGAGGAAGAGTGGAAAAATCATTTTATTGAAATTTTAGAAGGAACAGAGTACAAAGAGGGCAGGAAAAAAGAGGAGCATCGAGCAGAAGAGAAAATAATGGAGGAGAGAGAAGATAATATATAGAGATGGAAGAGGTGATATACAAACTAAGAAACTTGAAGGAGAAGAAAGCAGTGGGGGAAGGCGGGTTAGAAAATGAAGTATGGAAGTATGCACCGAAGGAAGTGGGTGAAGCGTTATGGGCTCTGTTAAGGAAAATATGGAATGGGGTGGGGATACCAGAAGATTGGAAAAAAGGAACAAATATGTCCGATATATAAAAAGAGGGACAAGAGAGTAGGGAAGGGTTACAGAAAAGTAACATTAATGGATACAGCATACAAGATCTGTGCAGGGATACTGCACGAACGACTGAAGGCAGAGATTGAAAACAAACTGAAAGAGAGCCAATTCGGATTCAGAAAAGAAAGACGCGGTATTTGTGATAAACCATATCATAGACAAACAGTTGAGTAGAGAAAAAGAAAAACTACATGCCTGCTTTGCGGACTTAAAAGCGGCGTTCGACAGGCTAAACAGAAAGAAATTGGAGGAGAAAATGAGAAAAATGGGGATTAACGAAAACTTAACCAGAAGGAATAAAGAGATATACGCAGAAACAAAGAATGTGGTAAGAATCAAGAATAACAACACAAAAGAATTTTGGACAGTGAGGGGAGTCAGACAAGGATGCCCGTTGAGCCCTATTTAACATCTACGTGGCGGGGCTGGAAGAAGAATTAAGGAAAGGACAAGTCGGGGGGGGGGGCATAGTGGCAGGAGAAAGAAAGGTATGGTCATTGACATATGCAGACGATATTGTGCTGATGGCTGATAGAGAGGAGAAGCTAAAGGAAATGCTAAAGGGATTCGAAATATTTTTAAAGGAAACCGAATTGGAACTGAGCACGAAAAAGGCCAAGAGTGTAGTTTTCGAAAAAAACGAAAGAACAAGAGGAGACAAAGAAAATGGAAATGGGGAGAACGAGAATTAGAAGAAGTGGACGAGATAAGATACCTAGGGTACATACTACTGAAAAAACGGTAGTGATGAGAAACACATAGAAGACAGGAAAAAGAGAGCAAGAATAGCAATGAAGAAAACATGGAGCGTGGAAGAAAAAATTTCCAAACAGGACAACAAGAGGAGAATGAAGATGTTTGGAACGCTGGTAGAGAACGTGGCGCTGTTTGGAGCATAGGTATGAGGCTGGAACATGGAAGAAAGGCTGGATAGAATACAAAGAAGATATGTGAAATGGAGCTTAGGTTTAGATATGACAACACCGAATTATATATCGATAGAAGAATGTAAGCTAACAGAAATCAAAGAAAAAGTATTAGGAAGAGCAGCAAGATATGAATGGAAAGCCATAGAGTCAAAAAAGGAACCAGTAAAGAAGTGCATAAAGGAAAGAGAGAGAAACTGGGGAAATGGCCAATAACGGAAAAGAGCAAGAAAGAGAAAGAAGGGACTAGAAAGGATGAGAAATGGAGGGACACAGATGGAAGTAAGAGAAGAGCAAGAAAAGATGACACTAGACCAGATTATAGAAGAAAGGAGAAAGAGAGAAGCAGAAGAGAGGGGGGAAAGGATAAGGGAATCAAAATATGACAAACATTATAGAAAAATCGCCAAAGAAGAGTTAGCAAAATACTTAGAAGGGAGGATGAAGTGGAAGGACAGAAAAATATTAGCAAGATTCAGATGTGGAAACGAGACTAAATCAAGGGAATACTGGAAAGAAGAGGGAGAAAAAAGATGCAAGCTATGTAAAAAGAAAGAAGAAGACCTGAGACACGTAATAGAAGAATGAGAAATAACAGGAGAACCAAGGGACACGGAAAATAATAATAATAATAATAATAATAATGATAATAATGATAATAATGATAATAATGATGATGATGATGATGACGATGACGATGACGATGACGATGACGATGACGATGACGATGACGATGACGATGACGATGACGATGACGATGACGATGACGATGACGATGACGATGACGATGACGATGACGATGACGATGACGATGACGATGACGATGACGATGACGATGACGATGACGATGACGATGACGATGACGATGACGATGACGATGACGATGACGATGACGATGACGATGACGATGACGATGACGATGACGATGACGATGACGATGACGATGACGATGACGATGACGATGACGATGACGATGACGATGACGATGACGATGACGATGACGATGACGATGACGATGACGATGACGATGACGATGACGATGACGATGACGATGACGATGACGATGACGATGACGATGACGATGACGATGACGATGATGATGATGATGATGATGATAATAATAATAATAATAATAATAATAATGATAATAATAATAATAATAATAGTAATGATGATGATGATGATGATGATGATGATGATAAGAATAATGATAATAATAATGATAATAGTTATCCTTACTCATCCTCAATTATTGACAAATCACACACCCATACATTCTAATTAAAACGTTAAAAACCTTCCTTATTTTATTTTGTTTTTTTTTATTATGGGTAATAGCACAGAAATCCCCATGCTATAGTAATTAGCAAATGATACAAAAATGTAAGTATTTGTAGAAACAAATAAGAACGTTTAATAAAGGAAAAATTAAAAAGAAAATGATAGATACTTCTACCTCTCAGAGGGATCAAGCAAAAGGACCAAACGCATCGAGATCTACAGTAAGACACGGTAAACCGGCCTATCCTGTTCGTTCAATATCCATGTTTAGTGTCCTATTATAAATGTATGGCATGAACAAGAACGGCAATCAAAATAATAAATCAGCAATAGCATTCGTAAATGATATGTTAATTACATCAGAAACAATAAACCGTGACAAATAAAAATCCAGCTGCAAGACCTAGTCAAGAAAGTAGAAAATTACGCTTTCCAACACGGAAGCTAAGAATCTACACCCATAAATGTGAAACAATCTCGTTCAGTCCATATATTTCAAAAACTTCAAAAGCAAAGTACGACGTGAGAATAAATTCGAAAATATTCTTCCATACAACAGAAAATATCAACGGAAAATTTTCCGATGCAAACAAAGTTAGATGCTTCGGAGTCCATCTAAACTTCGGGTTAAATCACAACGACAACATAAAGACACAGTTATAGAAAGCAGATAAATTCTTCTTATAGCTCATAAGACTACCTTACTCGAAAGATTCGCACAGATCAATAAAACTTCACTGCTACAAAACACTAATTAGACCAACCATTCTAACGTATGGTCGTTAAATCTGTTTCAATGTAAGTGTCAACGCCACGGAAAAATTAAGAATCATTGAAAGAAAATACATCACAGCATGTTTAGGAATATATAGATTGCCAGAATTGAAATTTAGCAAATATAGCAAATCACAAGCTATACGAAGAGCCCAAATTAATCCATATCGATTCTTCATTCTTAAATTAGTCAGACCACTGGTCAAAGATACACAAAATAATCATAAACTTCATCGTCGCCCACAATCTATAGTCAAACCCGTTATACCATAAACACGTTCAAAAAGCAGGTTATTTCCCCCCGGAATCCTTCACCTGTTTAGATAGCGTGAAATTAATCCAAAACAATAATAACTTAGCATTATTCTATCACTACAGCAGAAACGTAATAATAAAAAATACTGTACGATAGCGACATAGACCATAAGGATAGCAATATAAGACTTATGTATAAATTGTCAACCGTAGATTTAAGTGAGACACTCAAAGACAATAAAGATAAATATTGGTGGCTAACCACCGTAGAAAATTAAATTATAGCAATAAGAAAACCGTATGTTTAGTTAGTAAATGAACCAAAGATTGTAAGCAAAGATCACAAAAGAACAATGCAAATGTCACGTAAACTTGAGGGTTAGACGATAAAATAGCTGAGTCGTAACACAACTATTAATTTTGTTTTCATTAATCTTTATTATGAATTCAGCAATTACAATGAAATACACACTGAATTAACACACACAAATCACAATTCACTCCAATCACCTTATGTAAAACCTAGTTACACTGATACGTTAAGTACGCGACTGTTATAAGGATAGAGACCGGTAAAGATATGTTGACTATTCTAAGGATACGGAATAAGTGAAGTTTTACTGACGATACTGTGTCTGGGGAAAGCTAGGGATGAGTGTGTCTAAGGACACGGGACTATCGGACTTGTTGATGATAATTTTTGTTAAGGAAGTGAGGGTAGTAGACATCTTTCTCCGATTGGATAATAAGACGGTTGGTGGACCAGGAAGGGTTTTAGCCGCCCTCGTGAGAAAGTTGCTAACGCAACATAGCAGACGCGAGGAAAACCTACTTTCCCTGTTAACCCGTAGTAAACAATAAACGTAAAAGGAAATCTAAGACAAGAGATACTCGCTTGGCCTGAAGGACCTTAACTATGAAAATTCCAAGACCCCTGGTGGGTACTTAGGACTACTGAGGGCACGCGCCAAGGATGTGCAGACATCTGGGCGCCATCCTGCCCGCGGTGTGTGGCCTGGTCTCTGATGTGAATTGACGTTATACAAACACAGTTAAATTAAGAAAATGTTCCCTGCAATTGTGTAATCATATATACGTAATTATATATCTCATACGTTTATTCTCTTTCTTCCCCCTCCTAAAATGTCAGCGATCCATAATACAATATCGGGCCTCCCTTTCATAGTCTAAGGAATGGTTACATTGTAAGTCAATAAATGGTAGTATGAAGTGCAACGTTTATGTGAGCACCTATACTAGGCGTACATTACGCAAACATTAAAAACTTCCCACAAGCTGAGACCCTCAACTCATAAATCAAATTCTTTTTATTTTTGATTCATTGTAGTAAATGAAATCATTTACCAACATATTTGTCACACTTTTCTCATTCAGATAAGACCAAGCACGATATAATTTGGAGCACATTTGCTTACTGAGTAAATGATAATTAAATACATATCAATAAGTAAATCTAACATCACAAATATATTAGTAAAAGTTTAATTTTGGAAAAGTTAGAAATAAAAAAGTTTTACTTTTGATTCAGCACATAGATACATTGTCTCCGCGCTATCTGCCACTTGTAGTTTAATTTGATAATCCACGATAAGATAAACTTAAGTAGATGTTTATGTATTGTTGTATATTATTATATAAAATTAATTTTAATAAAAATTTAATACAAAATTTTAATTCAAATCAAAATGTAGTATATTTAAGAATTTATGAGTTATAATAAATTTAATTTTTTAATAATTATATTTTAATATTAATTTGAAAGAGGATTCAAAAGTAAAATTAATAAATTAATTAATTTGAAAATAGTTTTGAAAAGTGTACAAATTGCCCGTCAATTTCATTCGTGGAATAAGTCGTAACATAGTAAAAATATTGGAAAATGTTTTTAGATAAAAAATTAGTTTTTATAATATTTCATTTTTAATGAAAATTATTTAAATTGAATTTTTTTTTAAATAATAAATTTAATATTTTAGTTTAAAATTTATTAAATTATATTTTTGTAAAGTTGTATAATAAATAATTGTTAAAGTAATAATTTATGAAATAATACAATGATTTATAGATTTAGTAATGTGAATGAAATTTTAAAGAATTAAATAAGTAAAATAAATTTTGTACCTTTTGTATCAGGGTTAATTAATATAATTTAATAATTTTATTATTCTCGAAAGAAAAAGAGTTAAATATTTAATTATGTTTTTGTTGAATAAAAAATTATAATATATATTTAGAAATTAAATATTAATCGATTATTTTTATATCTAGTTTTTTTTAAATGAATTTAATTTATATATAAAAAATATAAAAAATTTATTTTATAATTTTTTTTATTTTTATATAAAAAATTTATGGGATAATCTATAAATTTAAATATATAATTAAATTATTATTATTATTATTTAAAAATTTATATTATAATTATATTGATTTAGTAATAATTTTTATTAATAAATACTTAATAATTTAATAATTTTATTTTAAAAATTTAAGAAATTTATATAAAATTGAATAATATATATTTATTAAAAAAAATAATTTATAATTTATTTAAATTAAGTATAATGATTATATTAGTAATATTTTATGTTTAAAATTTTTATTTTTTAATAAATTTTGAAATATATATATATATATATAAGGAATTAGGCAAATTAAATATATTCACCTGTTTATCAAAAACATGGCTTATTGATTTTAATTTTAAGTCTATCTGCCCAATGATTTAATTATTTAATGGCTGCAGTATAATTGACTGTACAAAGGTAGCATAATCAATTGTTTTTTAATTAAAAACTAGAATGAAGGAATTAATGAGATATATACTGTCTCATATATATATATAATTAATTTAAATTTTTAGTAAAAATGCTAAAATATATTTATGGGACGATAAGACCCTGTAGAATTTTATATTTATATATATTAGATTTTAAATTTTTTAAATATAAATATTTAATTGGGAGGATTAGTAAATTTATAAAACTTTATTTTAAATATAAACTTTAATTAAAGAATAATTAATGATCTTGTATTATAAATTAAAAGAATAAATTACCTTAGGGATAACAGCGTAATATCTTTTTAAAGATCATATTAATAAAGATGATTGCGACCTCGATGTTGAATTAAGATAAATTTTAAATGCAGAAGTTTAATAATTAAGTCTGTTCGACTTTTAAAATCTTACATGATTTGAGTTCAAATCGACGTGAATCAGATTGGTTTCTATCTATAAAAATAAATAAATTATTTGTACGAAGGGACTATAATTTTTAATTAAATTATATTATTAACTTTAATAAATAATTTTGATTATATTAGCAAATTAGTGCATTAAATTTAGAATTTAAGTAAATTATAATAAAATTATAATATATAATATTATTTTTTTTTAATTTTTTATTAATGATATTTATAATTTTGATTAGAGTGGCTTTTATAACTTTATTTGAGCGTAAAATATTAGGTTATATTCAATTACGAAAAGGTCCAAATAAATTAATAATTAAAGGTTTATTTCAACCTTTCAGAGATGCTTTAAAATTGATATCAAAGGAATTTTTTTTTTAAATTTTAATAATTTATATTTATATAGTCCAATAATTATATTTTTTTTATCATTAATATTATGATTTATTTATCCTTGAATATATTCTTTTCTTTTTATTGATTATAGAATTATTTTTTTAATATTAATTTTGAGATTAATGGTTTATCCAATTATAATAATTGGTTGAGTGTCTTTATGTAATTATTCAATTTTAGGTTCATTACGTTCAGTTTCTCAAATAATTTCATTTGAAATCTTATTATTTTTGTTTTTTTTTTTTACTAATAATTTTAATTGAGAATTATTCTTTATTTATATTTATAAAATTTCAATATAATATATATATATATATTTTTTATATATATCCTTTATATATTATTTTTATAATTAGAGCATTAATTGATTTAAATCGAGTCCCATTTGATTTGATTGAAGGTGAATCAGAATTAGTTTCTGGATTTAATGTTGAATATTATAGAAGATTATTTGTATTAATTTTTTTTATCTGAATATTTAAACGTTATATTTATAAGATTGTTATTAACAACAATGTTTTTTGGATTAAATTGATGATCATTTAGTCTTATTTTAGTTTATTTATTTCATTTAATTTTATTAATTATAATTCGTGGTGTTTTACCTCGTATTCGATATGATAAATTAATAATAATATGTTGGGTTGAATTATTAGTGTTAATTTTAATATATTTAATATTAATTTATTTAATAAAAGAATTTATTGTTTTGATAGTATTTTAATTTGTATTTAAAAAAATATTTAATTTTTAATAAAATTTTTTTATAATAAATTATTATTAATTTTAAATTAATTTTATTAATTTAAAAATTATAAAAATTTATATGTATATATACAGATTAAGTTTTTAATTATTATATTTAAATATATAAGTTTGTTTATATAAATTTAATTAATTAAAAAATTAATTTTTATTAAATTTATATATATATAAATAAATTATTTAATATTTATTTATTGATTTATAATTAATATTATTAATTTAAAAATTAATTTTATTTTAAAAATTATATTTAAATATGTGTGTGTGTGTATTTTATATATATATTTAAATATGTGTGTATATTAATAAATTTGTATGTATTTATATAAATATATTAATATTATTAGTAAGTTTGTGTTTATATATATATATATATATAAATATAAATAAGTAAATTTGTGTGTGTATTTAAATATATTAAATATATATATATATAAATTTATGTGTATTTAAATTTTAAAATATTTATATACATATATATATTTATAGATATATATATATAAATTAAATTTTTTATTTTTTATATTTAATTTATTTATAGGTTTTATTAAATAAATTATAAATTTATTAGATAAATTTAAAATTAAAGAAAAATGTAAATATAATTAATTTTGATTTAAATTAAATAAATTATTTATGTTTAATAATTATAATAATTTAATTATATAATTAAATTTTAATTTATAATTAGATAATTGTTTATTTAAAGTTAATGGAAAATTTTATTTCTATAATATGATTTCAAGTCATATACTTATTCAAGTTCATTAACTAATTATTTTTTTTTAATAATATATCTCAAATATTATTTATAAAAAGTGATAAAATTAAATATATAAAATATAATGATGTAAATAATATATTTAAATTTGTATATGGATATTCAAGTATTTGTTTTCCTAATCAAGTAAGTATAACACAAATGTTAATAAATCATCAATAAAAAATTTTATTTATAAAATAAAATTTGTTATTTTTTAAATTATTTGAGTTAATTAATGGAATTAAATATAAAATAAAAATTGATATAAAAAGTATAATTACTCCTCCTAATTTATTTGGAATTGTTCGTAGAATTGAATATGCAAATAGAAAATATCATTCAGGTTTAATATGAATTGGTGTAATTATTGGATTTGCTATTTTAAAATTATCTGGATCACCTAGGATATAAGGTATTTGTAAGTTAATTAATATAAATAAAATAAAAGTTAAGATGATTGTAATTAAATCTTTAATTGAAAAATATGGATGAAAATTAATTTTATAAATGTTTAGTTTGGAATGAATTGGATTTGATGATCCTGTAATATGAAGAATAATTAGATGTATGAATACTATTATTAAGATTAAAAATGGTAAAATAAAATGAAACGAATAAAATCGATTTAATGTATCATTATTAATTGAAAATCCTCCTCAAATTCATTCAACTGTAAATTGTCCAATATAGGGAATTGCTGAAATTAAATTAGTAATTACTATTGCTTCTCAAAAAGATATTTGACCTCATGGTAATACATAACCAAGAAATGCTGTTGCTATTGATAAAAATAGAATTGAAACTCCAATTAATCAAACTTGTAGTAATTTAAATGAATAATAATATATATTTCGTGCGATATGTAAATATATAATGAAAAAATAAAATGATGCACCGTTTATATGAATTAATCGAATTAATCATCCTGAGTTTATATCTTTTATAATATTTGAAATTCTATAAAATGCAATATTAATATTTGGACAATAATGTATTGATAAAAATAATCCTGAGATAATTTGAATTATTAAAAATATTCCAAGTATTGATCCAAAATTTCATAAGTAATTAATATTAATTGGAGTAGGTAAATTAATAAATGATATTGGTAAATTTATTATATGAATTTTATAAATTGATGAAATTACTTTTTTCATTTTTTTGCTCGTAAGTTTTTGTTTTTAATATAACAAATTTTTGTTATAATAAATAATATAATAATTAAGAAAATAATAAATATTAAAAGAATGTAATAGTTGGGATTTAAATATAATGTTTTAATATTATAAATTTTATTATTTTTGTAATAATTAAAATTTAATATTTTAATATTTATATCATAATGATTAATTAAGAATAAAAAAAGTTAATATTAAAATTAAATTTGTAAAAAATAAATTTAAATAATTGGTTTTTTTAAATGGTTCATTAATTAAACTAATAAAATAAGAAAATAAAATTAAAATTCCTCTAATAAAAATAATTAATAAGATATATAAGTTTAATGAAATTATTTGTTTATATGTTAATGATATTTATTTTTATAAAAATAATATAAAAAATTAAATATAATATTTGTTTTAAAGGTGATATAAAGGTATTTATATAAAAATAATTTAAAATTAAAATTAAATTAATATTTAAATTTATAAATATAAGGAAGAATAGAATTATAAAAGTTTTCATTAATAATAGATTAATATATTAAAATTATCTATAGTTATATTAATATTTTTAAATTTTTAATTTACAAAATTAATGTTTTTATTAAACTATATAACTAAAAATATTAATTTAACAAAAAATAGTTTAAATTAAAATAATAATTTTGGGAATTATAGATATTTTTATAAAATTTTTTTGAAATTTAATATTAAATTAAGTAATTTAATTTTTTTTAAGTTGATTAATATTAAATTTATTTTAGAATTTGTTATTGTGAATTTAATTTTATTAATTTTAATTATTTTATTAAACAACAATAATATTTATTTTTTATGTACTCAATGTACCGTACGTATTAATTTCAATTCAGAGTATCCTGCTATTATTATTAATTGGATATAGTGCACTGCTATATAATATTGATAGTTCAAGAAAAGTATTAAAGCAGTGAAAATTATAGAGTTTTTAAGAAACAGGACGACAGAAGCAGGACAGAATCGCAACAGACGGACATTGCAAAAATGTCTTTTGCTCCGCCTCCAAGGGTTTGCACCCCCCCAAATGTTTTCAAAATTTCCTAAGGAATTATACCTGGCTTTATGCCCTAGCAAATTTTATGACCGTATGAAAACATACTTCTTAGTTTCCTACTTTCTTTCATATTTCCCCATTCCTATTTTCGTAGTTAATAAGTTGAAACTAATTCGTATTCAATGTATCTCAAATATTATTTATAAAAAATGAGAAAATTAAATATATAAAATATAATGATGTAAATAATATATTTAAATTAGTATATGGGTATTCAATTATTTGTTTTCCTAATCAAGTAAGTATAATAAAAATATTAATAAATGATCAATAAAAAATTTTAGTTATAAAATAAAATTTATTATTTTTTAAATTATTTAAATTAATTAATTAAACCTAACCCCAATCTTAGGATTTTGTTAATTAAGGTCCTTCAAACGGACAAACAGTCTTTATCCCAATAGTCCCTAAATCTACCACCTACTACGGGAAGATACGGGAAATTTGCTTTTCTCACGTACGACGCTTCCTACTAGCATCTTTCTCTCAAGGATGGTTAGTATCCTTTTCCAACCACCAACTCAAAATTTAGCCAATTAACAACGACGTCCACTTCCCTCACTTTCCGAACCAACGCTTTCCTAAACGAATCCGATGATCTCGTATCCTTAGACACACCCCATCATAGTTTTTCCTATCCAGCATCATCGTGACGGAAAGTCAGTCGCGAGACGCCTGTCCGAATTGATAGTTGATAGTTGGCAGCAATCACTGATCCGAGTTGCTCGACATCTCAGGCAATCATCGTCCGAACTCGTAGCGCATATCGAATCGTATCTACCCGAATCTACCCGAGTTCGAACTTGTAATCGCGAACCGCGAACCGAAATTAATAACCGCGAGTTTTACGTCAAGTATACTCACCGAATATATTTTGTTAATAAATATTTATTGTTAAACATATTCGAGTGTTCCTTCAATACCTATCACGCCCATCACCTCAGAAGTAACGACGGTGAAGGGCAAGCGGTGGGGATCACCACTACGAGGGGACGAAAGGAGCTGCTCCCGGGGCCCCAACGGGAATGATTATGGGCCATAGAATAAGAATACATATAAAAAATTTCCTGCAAAAAGTGATAATTTCGTGGATAGAAGATTGTGGATCAAAGGAAAACGACGAAGAAATATCTAGTACAGCAAACACTTATGAGACATATGACAAGCAGATCATCCAGACTAGATCACCCACAAAGACTATCAAATTTCGGAAAACATAAACTTATAAACATAGTGTCTAGTCGTCGGAGTAAAAAAGCCCCAAAACCCCAATGTAGAATTTGCACAATTAAAAAAGAAAAGAAGTAGAATATGTTTTGTCTGTAAATTTTGCAATGTTCCATTACACAGAAGCGATTGTTTTGGACGATATCACACTTTTAAAAAAATATTAAATTATTATTTGCTTGAGGAAAATCATTGTATGGATTATGGAATATTATATAAATATTAATCTAAAAACGATTCTAATAGATCAAATAAATATCAATATAAATATTATAAGTAATTTCGCCAAATTTGAGTTAACATTTCTATAGGTATGAGAAAGAGCGCGTATATTCCCGCGCGATATCCTAGAGTCTAAACAGAGCTAGAGTCTAAACTGGCTTCAACGATGTATCTGCGACCGAGTGAGAGGTAGACAGTACATAGGATTTTCAACCGCTACTGGTCGGTAAAATGATACGATAGTACACAACAAGTGTATAAGGTGAAACCGTGAATGTGCGTGCGTGCGTGCGTGCGTACGTGCGTGCGTACGTGGATAACGATAAGGCGAAGCGAATAATATGCATAGTGAATCTTTTCTGTCTTTTGTGAAGAAAGGTTTCATTTTTCATTCTTTTGGTCTCTTCCCTCTCGTTTCTTTTTTCTTTTCTTCTCTCCAGCGTCACATGAAGCGCACAAATGTCCAAATCTTTCCACGGTTCTTTCTTGGTTCGCTATATTTTGCGAATGAAATTGTACTTCAAATCCACTATATCCAAACGTCTTCCCCTATCCTTTCCTATTTCTCTACCTATATGTCGGAGATGAAAGGAAAGCCGAAGCCTTTCCTTGGAAATTTTCGGAACATCCTCTAGTACTTTAGCCTAGATTTTATTATAGCTGTAATTGTTTAAAATTAGTGATAGCGAGATTGGCTTCGAGGTGACAATTGGTCGCCGAACGTAGCCACGGTCACGAGATAAACGTTTTGCCTAACGGAGGTCTGACGAGTGGTTGTATGGGTTTTCCGAGAAGTGTGATTGTGGCGGCATGCGGCCTCGAGAGCGGGCCTAGCCACGTGTGAGGTTACCTCGGAGGTGCCGATACAATGGGACATACATTGGCTAGTCCACGCGAAAAGTTGTCACGCGCCCAAAATTCCGATCTTAACCCGACATATATTTTAAATAACCCAGAGCGGTCGGAGCCTATATCGAATCGATAAAGTTTGGACCCACGTAAAAATAAGTATAAAGCTCAGGAGTTTTGTCGTTTGGGTATTCAATTGTGTGTTCACTATCGTTACTACTCGCACTCCGCACTCGTAGTACAAATCGACAAATTTTTACAATTTGTTAATTTATCAACCACGGTTGATCATTTTACAATCCACAGGAAAATGATAACATGCTCGATATTCTAGTTCGTGTTTGAAGATACATAAAAAATATATATTTATGCACTTCCTATACTACATATCTCATTGAGCATGCGAAAACTCGCTAGTAGAACGGTAGTAGTAGGTTATGAAAATACATCTAATTCATAAATATATTGTGAAAATTATGTAAAGAAATATAAATAGAAGATAAATTTGAGATAACAAAATGATAGCACGCGCCATACAAAATATATTTTAGAAAAAATAAATGATTTCTTATACTTTTTTACTTATATTTATTTACCTATATTTTTACTTCCCTTGTAAAATATCTATTATATTTCGATGTACTCAGTTTTCTAATATTTTCATGTTAAATTATATTATTCTTTCAGAGTTATATAATTTTGCTCTTTCACTATTTGAAACTATTTCCTTCCACGAAACGATTTCCTTCGACGAAAACCATGCCATGCTTTGAAATACAACTTTTCAAAACATTTAATGTAAAAATAGGCAGGTCATGATCCATACTGATATATACATATTTTCTCATTTGGAGTTAACATCGCAAAAAGTTCCTTCTTGCTTAAATTTCATTTACGATAAGTATCTTCTGTTTGTTCTTCAGTCATAATCACGGAAATAAATGGTCGAAGAGGTAGTGTGCATCGAAATATAAATATAATATGCTCAAATATACTAGAACTGCTAAAATATTCAACAAGGGCGGTGGTATAGGCAATCGTCATCGAGAACAGATGACTAGCAATCGTGTTATCGTAAGTAGCTTGTTCTTTCTTGTTCTTTATTTTGAGATTCAGCTTCCATTCCTTACATTCATCAACTCTTTGTATTCTCCTTATTTCCCCTTCCCTTTTCACCCTTTTCCACTTGCGGCTCATTTCTTCACCCGGAACAGAGTATGTAGCTGATTTTCATCGAACAAACCTGTTCGAACGTCTCACACCACTTTACGGATACTTGCATATAACTATAATACGCATCTTCATTCGTCTCTTATTCATTGAATGGATTTGAGAGACAGCGATTCTGGCGTGCTTTCCTCTAAGCATTATCGTGTTAGGAATGTTCCTACTAGAGTATATATGTTTCATAACGGTGATAAATAGACCGAGTTCGATGGACTTTCAAATGGACGAAGCAAATTTCTGATGCCCAGATTTACTACTATAAAAATAAATCAATGCATCATTTGATTAAGCAGTTTCAGAAAACAGCCTGAATTTAATTTGGTAGGACCGTCATTTTAAAGATATCTTCAGGATACGCGGGACAGCGTACTCTATATATTTAGTATAGTTTAAAATGATATCTTATAGGATTCTCAAATCCGAGTCGAAATTGAATTCATGAGCAGTTGCAGTTTTCATACAGGCATGTATGTATGTTTTCACTTAAAGCCTTTTTGACAGCATTTCACAGATGAGGCATCAAAGTTTTCTCCGCACGTTGTCTATTGACAGTCTTGAGCGCAGTGAGATCATATTTGAAGCTCTCGAAAAATTAGTGAATAAAATTATTGCTAAACAGATCGAGAGAAAAGGAGCGTTAGATGCTCCTCTTATTAAATTATCAGAGAATTAAAAGTTGTTTCCTTTTCATTTTTACTATTTATATCATTTCTAAAATAATACTAACATTGACAATAAAATTCGATTGGGTTAGACATCTTCGCTTTAGTGATAAATAGTTGTTACGCAATACATTTGTTCAGTTGAGATGTACTGTTGAATACAAATACAATATACAAATTGTATTATAATTTATAGCGTAACTATGGATAGATTTCAATGGTAAGAAGATTATTTTAAACTCGTACAAGCATATGCCTCTGCTCAAAGTGATGAATCTTTATGCTCTTGTTCAGCAACTGGCCTAATAACATTTATGTGACAAAAAAACATATACATCTAGAAAAATTGTATAATACACAACTCACTTCTCGATAAATGTGCGAACATGTGTAAGATGTTCGAATTTCGAATATTTTTCAGATATTCATCCACTTATGTGAAGAACGATTTTTCGCATGAGTCATCTGATTATTTTATTTTTTCTCCGAATGTCCGTACGTTATGTGTGTATTCTGTACATCCTCTGTGAACGCTTTCAGTCCTTCCGGCTTCAGTCCTTCGTCGTTTCCACGATTAGGCCGGTGTCGCTTATTTTGTTTTCAACTGCTGTGACTTGTATTCCCCCTTTACGGGGGATTACTAGCGTGAATAGCGCGTCGCGCGCTTTTCCGCTGGTTCTTATTTCACCATCCTCAACTTCCGACCGGATTATAACCACATTTCTCGGTGGTTTTACCGCCATTTGTCCGCTTTATTGCTGGCCATCTTCACTTTTTCCGCGTACGAGAGCTGTTTTGACTCGGCCTTCGTTGTTTTCTTAACGGCCGTTTTAAGCCGCTTGCTGGCTTCCAGCGACTTACTCACAGCGCTTAATATCGCAGTTTCCTTATTCTTAGCTTTTAGCTTGTTCTAGCCTTCCGGCTAGATGACAGTTGTGGAGCAGGAGATTCTCCACAAATCCTCTCATATCCTTAAAGTAACGCATTATCGTTGCGGTTTGCCCTTGTTAACTTTGTTGCTCGGGTCGTGGCAGAATGGTAGGACCCTCTTTTCCATATCGCTAGCTCGTTTCCTTATGTCGGGTATTTGCCGCGATTCTTCTTTAGTATCCTCCTTCTCTTCATCAGACCGCTTCTTGATTTCTGGGCTGTTTTGCTTTATCGGTGTAGCGCTTATATTAGTATCTTTAGGGGTTGACCACTCTGCCCCTTTTTCAGGCTTTTGCGTTTTCAAGGGTTGCAAAACCATGCTTGCATTCGTGGCGGGTGGCGGGTGGCGGGTGGCGGGTGGCGGGTGGCGGGTGGCGGGTGGCGTCTGCCCACGTGAAGACATCTGGATTACATTCGTGGCGTACTGTTTGTACACACGGACAGTGTACGAAGCGACGCGAACACAACCTATCTGCATGCCGTCATCTTGGGTCAACGCATGCTGTCAGGAGATCTTTAAAATGTGTCCAAGGATGTTGGCCGATGTAATTGTTAACAATGACTTGGCTTACTTAGAACCAGGCAGGCAACCGCCAGAGGCAAGGGAGGTGAAGAGGCTCTACAAGCATTTCTGGGGTAGAACTGCACCTCCAAATCCTATAATCCTAGGAAGCAGAGCCTCGGAGTTGTCATTATGTGAATACTTTCTTGTTTCACATGATCTAATAAACCAACACTTCTTTCAACTTTTTTTAAGAAACTGTTTTGAATCGTGCAACATTTTCGATCGATTGCGATATCTCTGGTAATTGCATAGTTTTATTTGTGAATATTACACAAGTAAATATTTCGTTTTTTCGTTCAGATAAACTGCAACGTGATATTATTTTATATCACTGTTGCTTGATCATATTGCACAATTTTTATGCCAAGAGAAACATGCTAAAATTCTACATGTAATTTCTTTAGAGATAGTTGTACATTCAAATCATACAAATATATTCGTCTATAAAGTGATGAAAATTTCCATAATTAGGAGGTTGGCGTATGCTGCGTTTTATATCGCGCAGGAATAATTAACTCCATTTCTTCCAATGACGTTATTACAGAAATTCATACTAACCACATGATCATCTGATTTAAGTGCACGAACGAAAGAATCTATCCGTTATTATTTTTTTCCTTCCATATATCTATAAGTGTCATTTCTCCACTACCCAACATGTTCATATTCTAAACGTATCATGCGCATCTTCTTTCCGTTTCCGTCCCAAAGTTCGCAACGCAAGTATATCATTTCTAATCTTTCCACTTTTCTTCTCCTTTCCTTTTATCTGAATAATGGTTTAGTATTGCATGATTCTTAGGAACATCTAACGCATTCGAGTCGAATTATTTTCCATCACTAAATACATCCTTTCTTCGATACTTCCTACACTGCATACGTACTTTCGTAATTTCTATAGCTTTTCTCTACGGCGAGAGGCGAGAAATATCCAGCGTTTCAGTGTTGGATGTTTGAAATGTTTACATCGTTGCAAAAGCGTTGATCGTTTAATAAAAGATCGTTTAATAAGACCTACTATTTTGGCATATCCTTTGGCATTCGTTGATACCGGCGATTGCTCTCTGCTCACCCTTGTGTTATATTTCACAGACCTTTCTAAGGATTATGTTACCATGTTTCAATATCCATTAATGAATTTTGTAATTTTTAAGACGTTACAGTTATTTGTAATGTATATATAGTCTTACTTTGATTGACTAACTGATTTACTTGCATAATTTAATGAGAAGTAAAACAATAAAATATTGCGTATAAGCTATCATTTTGCTTTCAAAACACCTTAATAGTAATCAATAAAAAATATAACAAGATTCTATTTAGATTTCCTTCTATAACTTTCATATCTCTTCTGCATGTATATAATTTATAAAATATAACATTTAAAAAATATAAACTGGTAAAACATATAATATTCTCATGGGAGAATGTTCTCATTTCTCCTTGTACCGTACATCAATTAATGTCAAATTATACTACAATCAATAAAAATATAGCAGCAGAAATGGAAAATGTAAATAACCCATGGGAGAAAGCAGGGTATCTCTTGTGAAGACACCACAACTCCCATGATCTATTGTCGCAATCATAATTAACTAGAAGTGGTTAGAATGAAATAATTACGTAACTGTAACGCTGACCGTATGTTATGCCAACAATGGGAGCCGAGGCAGTAAAACTCGATAGCGACACATATACCCGTACGGCAACACGTGCTTGCGTGGCGATTACGAAAAACCGACGGCCAGTAGATGAAAGAAGGCCACATGCAGTCGAATGAAATCAAATATTAAAAACAGGGCCTAGGCTAATTAAGATTCTCTTAAGATGTTCACTACCAGCATCACACTATTATGATGCGTCGATTTTCATTCAGAGGTAAGAATCATAGATATGAGAAGACAGTCTCACGTACGATTTCAGGAAACCCAAACTGCAACATCCCGATTCCCACGGAAGTGAAGCCCCAGTGGACCACCACTCCGTGGGGGATGGCATTATAAATAAGCGTAGCAACATGGCGCAGCGCGCATTATTATTTTAATCATTCTTTGTGCTCATTATAATTTACGTACCATATTGTGCTCATTATTTTTGTATTCATTCTTAGTGATCATTGTTATTACGGTTCATTATTATTTTGTTCACTCTTTGTGTTCATTGTTACTACGTTCGTTATTGCGCTCATCATTGCGTTTAAAAATTTTGTATAGTATTTTGCGTTTCGGGGTCTTTAGTTTTTCGGTCAAGAAAAGAGAGCCGCGACTAAGTAAAAAGAAAATTTTATCTTTGAAGTCCTCATTTCATCGCTTAGACAGAAACGGGCATTGTAATTGCGGTATTAATCCAGTTAGTAAATTGTTCAGTCTGTATCGAAATAGATAAATAAAGTAAAAGTTGATAGTAAACTATATTCGAGTTCAAGTAATAAACCCAACAAAAACATCGACGACCACCGGAGCAGCTGAGGTAATGGCGCCAGACAGCACCTACTCCTCAAGGTAAGAAAATTAATTTTGAAAATTTCCTTCTTCTCTGATAATTTCGTTGCCCTCGAGAATCGAATTAGAACTTCCTATCATCGATCTCGTTTTATTTTCGTGAACGGTTTTGAGGATAGAATCATTGTTTAAACTTTAAACAAAGGGGTTGTCCGCTGTGTCGGCTTGTGCGAACGGTGTTTTCAGCTACTCAAACACCCACTGATCTTCGCATTCCTCCTCCCATTGTTGGCAAAACATTGCCCGTCTTTGGGCAAGGCTTGCGAAATCACACAAGTCCCGCACAGGGAGGACCATTAAATACATCGTCGGGGTCAATCGGAAATTAAGAGCAATACCGGCATTGCTATTTACCGATATTCTTGCCATCATTGCATGCGATTGTAAGAGAGAAATAGCAGAACAATTTCCCTTCGAAAATTTAACCAAAGGATCGTTCGCTGTGTTGGCTTGTGCAAACGGTGTTTTCGATTATCGAAAACACCCATCGATCTTCGCATTCCTCCTCCCACTGTTGTCAAAATATTGCCCGTCTTTGGGCAAGGCTTGCGAAACCACACGAACCCCACACAGAGAGGATCGTTGGAATCATCCTCGATTATTAAACTCGACGGGCAAGAAAATTGTGGCAATAGAAACCATCGTAGTAAATGAACTGAGCTTTGGTTCTAACGACAAACTACTATAGCGAAATTAAAAGAGAAGAAGAAGGCAAACGTAGGAATAAATATATATCAAACAACGAATATTCACATTCTTATCCAATCCATCAACGCGAAAATTCTTGTTCTACCTCCTCTAACTAACTAATATACACATATACATATATATATATATATATATATATATATATATATATATATATATATATATATATATATATATAGATATCAACTATACTAACATCGATACTAAGTGCACACAAAATTCTCTAAAGCATATCACGACAAAATGGACAATTACATAAACTCGCTTGCCAAAAATAGTAATCCTTACTTGGGCTTTCGGTTCGGTTCGGGCCGAGGGTAACACACGGACGGAGATCTCTGTGGAAAAAGTGAAGTGTGAAGGGAAAAAGGAACAGGAAGCATAAAGAGGCATGAAGAAGGGAAAATAAAGAGTGAGCATACAAGGAGAAGGCAAAAGAAAAGCGAAAAAGGAGACAAGAACGAGAGAAAGCTACAAATAAGAAAAACTAGAAAAGAAGAGGTTAGGAGGCTAGAAGCGCGGCAAAACAAAGTAAGGTAGGGAAACGGCAGATGGCGACAAACAGGGGAAGACCAAGGAGTACTGGTAAAGCAGTCTTCAAAAATACACTGGACAAATACAGTTCGACAGAAAAAGAGACACCAGCCAGAGAGAAAGTAATGGAGGCAGTGGTGGAAGAAATAGAGAAAATGGAAAGAGGATTCGAGGCAATGATCGAGGAAATAAAATATATATATATTGGAAAAGCAAGTGGAGGAGCTGAAGAGAGAAATGAAAGAGGAAAGGGAAAGAAGGGAAAGAGAGACAGACAGAGAGAAAGGAGAGTGGGAATGGGAAAAGAAAGAATTATTGGGTAGAATCAGAAGAATTGGAGAGGATCAGGACAGGACAGAGAGAGAGAGGAAAGAAGAAGAAACATAGTAATCAAGGGAGTGGACTGGAACGAAGGAAGCAATGAAGAGACAGTAAAGGAGTTCATAAACGAAAAAATGAGGATAGGGGCAGAAGTAGAAAAAGCACATATGATAAAGGTGGGGTGGGGGGGGGCAAGAACACAATAATAGTGGCAACGATGAAATCAATGGAGGAAAAAATAAGGATAATGAAGGAGAAAAGCAAATGGGAAAGGGGCGTATACATGGACGATGATCTGACAAAAAAAGAAAGGGATGGGAAGCAACACATAAGAAGGGTAGCCAGAGAAAGAATGGAACAAGGCGAATATGTAAGGACAGAATACAAGAAACTAACAATAGAGAACAAATGGTACAGGTGGAACGAAAACGGAGAGAGGCTGGAGGAAGAAAGAAAGAGAGGGGAAGGAAAATGAAAAAAGAGGAACAGGAGGGGGGACTACAATGGGGATGAAAACGTGCTTCTGAAATGTAGCAGGGCTAATAAGTAAGGACAAAAGAGAAAAGTTAAAATATAGACTACCCAAAGAATTCGACTGGAAATGCAGGGCAGCAATGACAGTAAGGAAAAAAGGAAGAGCAAAGGGAAGAATAACAACGGGTATAAATAAAAACCTAAGAGAAATAGGATATAAAGGAATTAGTGATAATATAGTTGGAAGAAAAATAATATACAATTACAAGACGTATAGGATAATGATGGTTTATAATCAAGATACATAAGGGACATGGAAAAAAATAGAGGAAAGAGTAGACGGAAGAGAAGAGGAAGTGGTGATCATCAGCGGAGACTGGAACGCAAGAACGGGAGAAGAGGGAGGGTCGATAAACGAGGACGTAGGGAAAGAAAAAAACAGACGATCAAAAGACAAGACAATAAACATGGAAGGAAGAACACTGCTAAAGATAATCAATGGCAGCGATAAAGAAGGAGAGGAGCGGACCTATATATTGGCGAGAGAGGAAACTCAGTAATAGACTATGTGATTGGCAATCAGGAGGCGACAGAAGAAATAATTTACATGAAAATAGGAAAAAGAACAGAGTCAGGCCACATGCCGTTAGAAATAGAAATAGGGGGGGGGGCGGACGGAATTACAAAAAAATGAGGAAAAGGAAGAAGAAGAGAAGGAGAAGAGGGAATGGACAAACAAAAGTGTGGAGAAATACTTGGACGAATGTAAAGACTGGACCTGCAGCGGAAGAACAGTAGCGGAAATGTGGACAGAAATCAACAAGAAGATAAACGAAGCAATGCAAAAGAAGAAAGTAAAGATAAGGAACAGAGAGAGAGGAAAAGAGAGTAAAAGAGAGATGAGAAGAAAGGTGACAAAGTTTATGAAAGGAAAATACAGTAGAGAAGCTCTTATGGAGGAAAAAAGGCATTCAAATAGAGGTGCAAACAAAGAAAGGAAAGATACGAAGAAGAAGAAATGGTGAAAATCAAGAAGATCAAAACAGAACAAGAAGCGTGGAAATACATAAATAAATACAGAAGGAGAAGAGAGAATATAGATGAAGATTATATGAAATAAGCGAGGAAGAGTGGAAAAATCATTTTATGGAAATTTTAGAAGGAACAGAGCACAAAGAGGGCAGGAAAAAAGAGGAGCATCGAGCAGAAGAGAAAATAATGGAGGAGAGAGAAGATAATATATAGAGATGGAAGAGGTGATATACAAACTAAGAAACTTGAAGGAGAAGAAAGCAGTGGGGGAAGGCGGGTTAGAAAATGAAGTATGGAAGTATGCACCGAAGGAAGTGGGTGAAGCGTTATGGGCTCTGTTAAGGAAAATATGGAATGGGGTGGGGATACCAGAAGATTGGAAAAAAGGAACAAATATGTCCGATATATAAAAAGAGGGACAAGAGAGTAGGGAAGGGTTACAGAAAAGTAACATTAATGGATACAGCATACAAGATCTGTGCAGGGATACTGCACGAACGACTGAAGGCAGAGATTGAAAACAAACTGAAAGAGAGCCAATTCGGATTCAGAAAAGAAAGACGCGGTATTTGTGATAAACCATATCATAGACAAACAGTTGAGTAGAGAAAAAGAAAAACTACATGCCTGCTTTGCGGACTTAAAAGCGGCGTTCGACAGGCTAAACAGAAAGAAATTGGAGGAGAAAATGAGAAAAATGGGGATTAACGAAAACTTAACCAGAAGGAATAAAGAGATATACGCAGAAACAAAGAATGTGGTAAGAATCAAGAATAACAACACAAAAGAATTTTGGACAGTGAGGGGAGTCAGACAAGGATGCCCGTTGAGCCCTATTTAACATCTACGTGGCGGGGCTGGAAGAAGAATTAAGGAAAGGACAAGTCGGGGGGGGGCATAGTGGCAGGAGAAAGAAAGGTATGGTCATTGACATATGCAGACGATATTGTGCTGATGGCTGATAGAGAGGAGAAGCTAAAGGAAATGCTAAAGGGATTCGAAATATTTTTAAAGGAAACCGAATTGGAACTGAGCACGAAAAAGGCCAAGAGTGTAGTTTTCGAAAAAAACGAAAGAACAAGAGGAGACAAAGAAAATGGAAATGGGGAGAACGAGAATTAGAAGAAGTGGACGAGATAAGATACCTAGGGTACATACTACTGAAAAAACGGTAGTGATGAGAAACATATAGAAGACAGGAAAAAGAGAGCAAGAATAGCAATGAAGAAAACATGGAGCGTGGAAGAAAAAATTTCCAAACAGGACAACAAGAGGAGAATGAAGATGTTTGGAACGCTGGTAGAGAACGTGGCGCTGTTTGGAGCATAGGTATGAGGCTGGAACATGGAAGAAAGGCTGGATAGAATACAAAGAAGATATGTGAAATGGAGCTTAGGTTTAGATATGACAACACCGAATTATATATCGATAGAAGAATGTAAGCTAACAGAAATCAAAGAAAAAGTATTAGGAAGAGCAGCAAGATATGAATGGAAAGCCATAGAGTCAAAAAAGGAACCAGTAAAGAAGTGCATAAAGGAAAGAGAGAGAAACTGGGGAAATGGCCAATAACGGAAAAGAGCAAGAAAGAGAAAGAAGGGACTAGAAAGGATGAGAAATGGAGGGACACAGATGGAAGTAAGAGAAGAGCAAGAAAAGATGACACTAGACCAGATTATAGAAGAAAGGAGAAAGAGAGAAGCAGAAGAGAGGGGGGAAAGGATAAGGGAATCAAAATATGACAAACATTATAGAAAAATCGCCAAAGAAGAGTTAGCAAAATACTTAGAAGGGAGGATGAAGTGGAAGGACAGAAAAATATTAGCAAGATTCAGATGTGGAAACGAGACTAAATCAAGGGAATACTGGAAAGAAGAGGGAGAAAAAAGATGCAAGCTATGTAAAAAGAAAGAAGAAGACCTGAGACACGTAATAGAAGAATGAGAAATAACAGGAGAACCAAGGGACACGGAAAATAATAATAATAATAATAATAATAATAATAATAATGATAATGATAATAATAATAATGATAATAATAATAATGATAATAATGATAATAATGATGATGATGATGATGATGATAATAATAATAATAATAATGATAATAATGATAATAATGATAATAATGATAATAATAATGATGATGACGATGATGATGATGATGATGATGATGATGATGATGATGATGATGATGATGATGATAATAATAATAATAGTAATGATGATGATGATGATGATGATGATGATGATGATGATGATGATAAGAATAATGATAATAATAATGATAATAGTTATCCTTACTCATCCTCAATTATTGACAAATCACACACCCATACATTCTAATTAAAACGTTAAAAACCTTCCTTATTTTATTTTGTTTTTTTTTATTATGGGTAATAGCACAGAAATCCCCATGCTATAGTAATTAGCAAATGATACAAAAATGTAAGTATTTGTAGAAACAAATAAGAACGTTTAATAAAGGAAAAATTAAAAAGAAAATGATAGATACTTCTACCTCTCAGAGGGATCAAGCAAAAGGACCAAACGCATCGAGATCTACAGTAAGACACGGTAAACCGGCCTATCCTGTTCAATATCCATGTTTAGTGTCCTATTATAAATGTATGGCATGAACAAGAACGGCAATCAAAATAATAAATCAGCAATAGCATTCGTAAATGATATGTTAATTACATCAGAAACAATAAACCGTGACAAATAAAAATCCAGCTGCAAGACCTAGTCAAGAAAGTAGAAAATTACGCTTTCCAACACGGAAGCTAAGAATCTACACCCATAAATGTGAAACAATCTCGTTCAGTCCATATATTTCAAAAACTTCAAAAGCAAAGTACGACGTGAGAATAAATTCGAAAATATTCTTCCATACAACAGAAAATATCAACGGAAAATTTTCCGATGCAAACAAAGTTAGATGCTTCGGAGTCCATCTAAACTTCGGGTTAAATCACAACGACAACATAAAGACACAGTTATAGAAAGCAGATAAATTCTTCTTATAGCTCATAAGACTACCTTACTCGAAAGATTCGCACAGATCAATAAAACTTCACTGCTACAAAACACTAATTAGACCAACCATTCTAACGTATGGTCGTTAAATCTGTTTCAATGTAAGTGTCAACGCCACGGAAAAATTAAGAATCATTGAAAGAAAATACATCACAGCATGTTTAGGAATATATAGATTGCCAGAATTGAAATTTAGCAAATATAGCAAATCACAAGCTATACGAAGAGCCCAAATTAATCCATATCGATTCTTCATTCTTAAATTAGTCAGACCACTGGTCAAAGATACACAAAATAATCATAAACTTCATCGTCGCCCACAATCTATAGTCAAACCCGTTATACCATAAACACGTTCAAAAAGCAGGTTATTTCCCCCCGGAATCCTTCACCTGTTTAGATAGCGTGAAATTAATCCAAAACAATAATAACTTAGCATTATTCTATCACTACAGCAGAAACGTAATAATAAAAAATACTGTACGATAGCGACATAGACCATAAGGATAGCAATATAAGACTTATGTATAAATTGTCAACCGTAGATTTAAGTGAGACACTCAAAGACAATAAAGATAAATATTGGTGGCTAACCACCGTAGAAAATTAAATTATAGCAATAAGAAAACCGTATGTTTAGTTAGTAAATGAACCAAAGATTGTAAGCAAAGATCACAAAAGAACAATGCAAATGTCACGTAAACTTGAGGGTTAGACGATAAAATAGCTGAGTCGTAACACAACTATTAATTTTGTTTTCATTAATCTTTATTATGAATTCAGCAATTACAATGAAATACACACTGAATTAACACACACAAATCACAATTCACTCCAATCACCTTATGTAAAACCTAGTTACACTGATACGTTAAGTACGCGACTGTTATAAGGATAGAGACCGGTAAAGATATGTTGACTATTCTAAGGATACGGAATAAGTGAAGTTTTACTGACGATACTGTGTCTGGGGAAAGCTAGGGATGAGTGTGTCTAAGGACACGGGACTATCGGACTTGTTGATGATAATTTTTGTTAAGGAAGTGAGGGTAGTAGACATCTTTCTCCGATTGGATAATAAGACGGTTGGTGGACCAGGAAGGGTTTTAGCCGCCCTCGTGAGAAAGTTGCTAACGCAACATAGCAGACGCGAGGAAAACCTACTTTCCCTGTTAACCCGTAGTAAACAATAAACGTAAAAGGAAATCTAAGACAAGAGATACTCGCTTGGCCTGAAGGACCTTAACTATGAAAATTCCAAGACCCCTGGTGGGTACTTAGGACTACTGAGGGCACGCGCCAAGGATGTGCAGACATCTGGGCGCCATCCTGCCCGCGGTGTGTGGCCTGGTCTCTGATGTGAATTGACGTTATACAAACACAGTTAAATTAAGAAAATGTTCCCTGCAATTGTGTAATCATATATACGTAATTATATATCTCATACGTTTATTCTCTTTCTTCCCCCTCCTAAAATGTCAGCGATCCATAATACAATATCGGGCCTCCCTATACTAGTTTGTAAGTTCATAGTCTAAGGAATGGTTACATTGTAAGTCAATAAATGGTAGTATGAAGTGCAACGTTTATGTGAGCACCTATACTAGGCGTACATTACGCAAACATTAAAAACTTCCCACAAGCTGAGACCCTCAACTCATAAATCAAATTCTTTTTATTTTTGATTCATTGTAGTAAATGAAATCATTTACCAACATATTTGTCACACTTTTCTCATTCAGATAAGACCAAGCACGATATAATTTGGAGCACATTTGCTTACTGAGTAAATGATAATTAAATACATATCAATAAGTAAATCTAACATCACAAATATATTAGTAAAAGTTTAATTTTGGAAAAGTTAGAAATAAAAAAGTTTTACTTTTGATTCAGCACATAGATACATTGTCTCCGCGCTATCTGCCACTTGTAGTTTAATTTGATAATCCACGATAAGATAAACTTAAGTAGATGTTTATGTATTGTTGTATATTATTATATAAAATTAATTTTAATAAAAATTTAATACAAAATTTTAATTCAAATCAAAATGTAGTATATTTAAGAATTTATGAGTTATAATAAATTTAATTTTTTAATAATTATATTTTAATATTAATTTGAAAGAGGATTCAAAAGTAAAATTAATAAATTAATTAATTTGAAAATAGTTTTGAAAAGTGTACAAATTGCCCGTCAATTTCATTCGTGGAATAAGTCGTAACATAGTAAAAATATTGGAAAATGTTTTTAGATAAAAAATTAGTTTTTATAATATTTCATTTTTAATGAAAATTATTTAAATTGAATTTTTTTTTAAATAATAAATTTAATATTTTAGTTTAAAATTTATTAAATTATATTTTTGTAAAGTTGTATAATTGTTAAAGTAATAATTTATGAAATAATACAATGATTTATAGATTTAGTAATGTGAATGAAATTTTAAAGAATTAAATAAGTAAAATAAATTTTGTACCTTTTGTATCAGGGTTAATTAATATAATTTAATAATTTTATTATTCTCGAAAGAAAAAGAGTTAAATATTTAATTATGTTTTTGTTGAATAAAAAATTATAATATATATTTAGAAATTAAATATTAATCGATTATTTTTATATCTAGTTTTTTTTAAATGAATTTAATTTATATATAAAAAATATAAAAAATTTATTTTATAATTTTTTTTATTTTTATATAAAAAATTTATGGGATAATCTATAAATTTAAATATATAATTAAATTATTATTATTATTATTTAAAAATTTATATTATAATTATATTGATTTAGTAATAATTTTTATTAATAAATACTTAATAATTTAATAATTTTATTTTAAAAATTTAAGAAATTTATATAAAATTGAATAATATATATTTATTAAAAAAAATAATTTATAATTTATTTAAATTAAGTATAATGATTATATTAGTAATATTTTATGTTTAAAATTTTTATTTTTTAATAAATTTTGAAATATATATATATATATATAAGGAATTAGGCAAATTAAATATATTCACCTGTTTATCAAAAACATGGCTTATTGATTTTAATTTTAAGTCTATCTGCCCAATGATTTAATTATTTAATGGCTGCAGTATAATTGACTGTACAAAGGTAGCATAATCAATTGTTTTTTAATTAAAAACTAGAATGAAGGAATTAATGAGATATATACTGTCTCATATATATATATAATTAATTTAAATTTTTAGTAAAAATGCTAAAATATATTTATGGGACGATAAGACCCTGTAGAATTTTATATTTATATATATTAGATTTTAAATTTTTTAAATATAAATATTTAATTGGGAGGATTAGTAAATTTATAAAACTTTATTTTAAATATAAACTTTAATTAAAGAATAATTAATGATCTTGTATTATAAATTAAAAGAATAAATTACCTTAGGGATAACAGCGTAATATCTTTTTAAAGATCATATTAATAAAGATGATTGCGACCTCGATGTTGAATTAAGATAAATTTTAAATGCAGAAGTTTAATAATTAAGTCTGTTCGACTTTTAAAATCTTACATGATTTGAGTTCAAATCGACGTGAATCAGATTGGTTTCTATCTATAAAAATAAATAAATTATTTGTACGAAGGGACTATAATTTTTAATTAAATTATATTATTAACTTTAATAAATAATTTTGATTATATTAGCAAATTAGTGCATTAAATTTAGAATTTAAGTAAATTATAATAAAATTATAATATATAATATTATTTTTTTTTAATTTTTTATTAATGATATTTATAATTTTGATTAGAGTGGCTTTTATAACTTTATTTGAGCGTAAAATATTAGGTTATATTCAATTACGAAAAGGTCCAAATAAATTAATAATTAAAGGTTTATTTCAACCTTTCAGAGATGCTTTAAAATTGATATCAAAGGAATTTTTTTTTTAAATTTTAATAATTTATATTTATATAGTCCAATAATTATATTTTTTTTATCATTAATATTATGATTTATTTATCCTTGAATATATTCTTTTCTTTTTATTGATTATAGAATTATTTTTTTAATATTAATTTTGAGATTAATGGTTTATCCAATTATAATAATTGGTTGAGTGTCTTTATGTAATTATTCAATTTTAGGTTCATTACGTTCAGTTTCTCAAATAATTTCATTTGAAATCTTATTATTTTTGTTTTTTTTACTAATAATTTTAATTGAGAATTATTCTTTATTTATATTTATAAAATTTCAATATAATATATATATATATATATTTTTTATATATATCCTTTATATATTATTTTTATAATTAGAGCATTAATTGATTTAAATCGAGTCCCATTTGATTTGATTGAAGGTGAATCAGAATTAGTTTCTGGATTTAATGTTGAATATTATAGAAGATTATTTGTATTAATTTTTTTTATCTGAATATTTAAACGTTATATTTATAAGATTGTTATTAACAATAATGTTTTTTGGATTAAATTGATGATCATTTAGTCTTATTTTAGTTTATTTATTTCATTTAATTTTATTAATTATAATTCGTGGTGTTTTACCTCGTATTCGATATGATAAATTAATAATAATATGTTGGGTTGAATTATTAGTGTTAATTTTAATATATTTAATATTAATTTATTTAATAAAAGAATTTATTGTTTTGATAGTATTTTAATTTGTATTTAAAAAAATATTTAATTTTTAATAAAATTTTTTTATAATAAATTATTATTAATTTTAAATTAATTTTATTAATTTAAAAATTATAAAAATTTATATGTATATATACAGATTAAGTTTTTAATTATTATATTTAAATATATAAGTTTGTTTATATAAATTTAATTAATTAAAAAATTAATTTTTATTAAATTTATATATATAAATAAATTATTTAATATTTATTTATTGATTTATAATTAATATTATTAATTTAAAAATTAATTTTATTTTAAAAATTATATTTAAATATGTGTGTGTGTGTATTTTATATATATATTTAAATATGTGTGTATATTAATAAATTTGTATGTATTTATATAAATATATTAATATTATTAGTAAGTTTGTGTTTATATATATATATATATAAATATAAATAAGTAAATTTGTGTGTGTATTTAAATATATTAAATATATATATATAAATTTATGTGTATTTAAATTTTAAAATATTTATATACATATATATATTTATAGATATATATATATAAATTAAATTTTTTATTTTTTATATTTAATTTATTTATAGGTTTTATTAAATAAATTATAAATTTATTAGATAAATTTAAAATTAAAGAAAAATGTAAATATAATTAATTTTGATTTAAATTAAATAAATTATTTATGTTTAATAATTATAATAATTTAATTATATAATTGAATTTTAATTTATAATTAGATAATTGTTTATTTAAAGTTAATGGAAAATTTTATTTCTATAATATGATTTCAAGTCATATACTTATTCAAGTTCATTAACTAATTATTTTTTTTTAATAATATATCTCAAATATTATTTATAAAAAGTGATAAAATTAAATATATAAAATATAATGATGTAAATAATATATTTAAATTTGTATATGGATATTCAAGTATTTGTTTTCCTAATCAAGTAAGTATAACACAAATGTTAATAAATCATCAATAAAAAATTTTATTTATAAAATAAAATTTGTTATTTTTTAAATTATTTGAGTTAATTAATGGAATTAAATATAAAATAAAAATTGATATAAAAAGTATAATTACTCCTCCTAATTTATTTGGAATTGTTCGTAGAATTGAATATGCAAATAGAAAATATCATTCAGGTTTAATATGAATTGGTGTAATTATTGGATTTGCTATTTTAAAATTATCTGGATCACCTAGGATATAAGGTATTTGTAAGTTAATTAATATAAATAAAATAAAAGTTAAGATGATTGTAATTAAATCTTTAATTGAAAAATATGGATGAAAATTAATTTTATAAATGTTTAGTTTGGAATGAATTGGATTTGATGATCCTGTAATATGAAGAATAATTAGATGTATGAATACTATTATTAAGATTAAAAATGGTAAAATAAAATGAAACGAATAAAATCGATTTAATGTATCATTATTAATTGAAAATCCTCCTCAAATTCATTCAACTGTAAATTGTCCAATATAGGGAATTGCTGAAATTAAATTAGTAATTACTATTGCTTCTCAAAAAGATATTTGACCTCATGGTAATACATAACCAAGAAATGCTGTTGCTATTGATAAAAATAGAATTGAAACTCCAATTAATCAAACTTGTAGTAATTTAAATGAATAATAATATATATTTCGTGCGATATGTAAATATATAATGAAAAAATAAAATGATGCACCGTTTATATGAATTAATCGAATTAATCATCCTGAGTTTATATCTTTTATAATATTTGAAATTCTATAAAATGCAATATTAATATTTGGACAATAATGTATTGATAAAAATAATCCTGAGATAATTTGAATTATTAAAAATATTCCAAGTATTGATCCAAAATTTCATAAGTAATTAATATTAATTGGAGTAGGTAAATTAATAAATGATATTGGTAAATTTATTATATGAATTTTATAAATTGATGAAATTACTTTTTTCATTTTTTTGCTCGTAAGTTTTTGTTTTTAATATAACAAATTTTTGTTATAATAAATAATATAATAATTAAGAAAATAATAAATATTAAAAGAATGTAATAGTTGGGATTTAAATATAATGTTTTAATATTATAAATTTTATTATTTTTGTAATAATTAAAATTTAATATTTTAATATTTATATCATAATGATTAATTAAGAATAAAAAAAGTTAATATTAAAATTAAATTTGTAAAAAATAAATTTAAATAATTGGTTTTTTTAAATGGTTCATTAATTAAACTAATAAAATAAGAAAATAAAATTAAAATTCCTCTAATAAAAATAATTAATAAGATATATAAGTTTAATGAAATTATTTGTTTATATGTTAATGATATTTATTTTTATAAAAATAATATAAAAAATTAAATATAATATTTGTTTTAAAGGTGATATAAAGGTATTTATATAAAAATAATTTAAAATTAAAATTAAATTAATATTTAAATTTATAAATATAAGGAAGAATAGAATTATAAAAGTTTTCATTAATAATAGATTAATATATTAAAATTATCTATAGTTATATTAATATTTTTAAATTTTTAATTTACAAAATTAATGTTTTTATTAAACTATATAACTAAAAATATTAATTTAACAAAAAATAGTTTAAATTAAAATAATAATTTTGGGAATTATAGATATTTTTATAAAATTTTTTTGAAATTTAATATTAAATTAAGTAATTTAATTTTTTTTAAGTTGATTAATATTAAATTTATTTTAGAATTTGTTATTGTGAATTTAATTTTATTAATTTTAATTATTTTATTAAACAACAATAATATTTATTTTTTATGTACTCAATGTACCGTACGTATTAATTTCAATTCAGAGTATCCTGCTATTATTATTAATTGGATATAGTGCACTGCTATATAATATTGATAGTTCAAGAAAAGTATTAAAGCAGTGAAAATTATAGAGTTTTTAAGAAACAGGACGACAGAAGCAGGACAGAATCGCAACAGACGGACATTGCAAAAATGTCTTTTGCTCCGCCTCCAAGGGTTTGCACCCCCCCAAATGTTTTCAAAATTTCCTAAGGAATTATACCTGGCTTTATGCCCTAGCAAATTTTATGACCGCATGAAAACATACTTCTTAGTTTCCTACTTTCTTTCATATTTCCCCATTCCTATTTTCGTAGTTAATAAGTTGAAACTAATTCGTATTCAATGTATCTCAAATATTATTTATAAAAAATGAGAAAATTAAATATATAAAATATAATGATGTAAATAATATATTTAAATTAGTATATGGGTATTCAATTATTTGTTTTCCTAATCAAGTAAGTATAATAAAAATATTAATAAATGATCAATAAAAAATTTTAGTTATAAAATAAAATTTATTATTTTTTAAATTATTTAAATTAATTAATTAAACCTAACCCCAATCTTAGGATTTTGTTAATTAAGGTCCTTCAAACGGACAAACAGTCTTTATCCCAATAGTCCCTAAATCTACCACCTACTACGGGAAGATACGGGAAATCTGCTTTTCTCACGTACGACGCTTCCTACTAGCATCTTTCTCTCAAGGATGGTTAGTATCCTTTTCCAACCACCAACTCAAAATTTAGCCAATTAACAACGACGTCCACTTCCCTCACTTTCCGAACCAACGCTTTCCTAAACGAATCCGATGATCTCGTATCCTTAGACACACCCCATCATAGTTTTTCCTATCCAGCATCATCGTGACGGAAAGTCAGTCGCGAGACGCCTGTCCGAATTGATAGTTGATAGTTGGCAGCAATCACTGATCCGAGTTGCTCGACATCTCAGGCAATCATCGTCCGAACTCGTAGCGCATATCGAATCGTATCTACCCGAATCTACCCGAGTTCGAACTTGTAATCGCGAACCGCGAACCGAAATTAATAACCGCGAGTTTTACGTCAAGTATACTCACCGAATATATTTTGTTAATAAATATTTATTGTTAAACATATTCGAGTGTTCCTTCAATACCTATCACGCCCATCACCTCAGAAGTAACGACGGTGAAGGGCAAGCGGTGGGGATCACCACTACGAGGGGACGAAAGGAGCTGCTCCCGGGGCCCCAACGGGAATGATTATGGGCCATAGAATAAGGATACATATAAAAAATTTCCTGCAAAAAGTGATAATTTCGTGGATAGAAGATTGTGGATCAAAGGAAAACGACGAAGAAATATCTAGTACAGCAAACACTTATGAGACATATGACAAGCAGATCATCCAGACTAGATCACCCACAAAGACTATCAAATTTCGGAAAACATAAACTTATAAACATAGTGTCTAGTCGTCGGAGTAAAAAAGCCCCAAAACCCCAATGTAGAATTTGCACAATTAAAAAAGAAAAGAAGTAGAATATGTTTTGTCTGTAAATTTTGCGATGTTCCATTACACAGAAGCGATTGTTTTGGACGATATCACACTTTTAAAAAAATATTAAATTATTATTTGCTTGAGGAAAATCATTGTATGGATTATGGAATATTATATAAATATTAATCTAAAAACGATTCTAATAGATCAAATAAATATCAATATAAATATTATAAGTAATTTCGCCAAATTTGAGTTAACATTTCTATAGGTATGAGAAAGAGCGCGTATATTCCCGCGCGATATCCTAGAGTCTAAACAGAGCTAGAGTCTAAACTGGCTTCAACGATGTATCTGCGACCGAGTGAGAGGTAGACAGTACATAGGATTTTCAACCGCTACTGGTCGGTAAAATGATACGATAGTACACAACAAGTGTATAAGGTGAAACCGTGAATGTGCGTGCGTGCGTGCGTGCGTACGTGCGTGCGTACGTGGATAACGATAAGGCGAAGCGAATAATATGCATAGTGAATCTTTTCTGTCTTTTGTGAAGAAAGGTTTCATTTTTCATTCTTTTGGTCTCTTCCCTCTCGTTTCTTTTTTCTTTTCTTCTCTCCAGCGTCACATGAAGCGCACAAATGTCCAAATCTTTCCACGGTTCTTTCTTGGTTCGCTATATTTTGCGAATGAAATTGTACTTCAAATCCACTATATCCAAACGTCTTCCCCTATCCTTTCCTATTTCTCTACCTATATGTCGGAGATGAAAGGAAAGCCGAAGCCTTTCCTTGGAAATTTTCGGAACATCCTCTAGTACTTTAGCCTAGATTTTATTATAGCTGTAATTGTTTAAAATTAGTGATAGCGAGATTGGCTTCGAGGTGACAATTGGTCGCCGAACGTAGCCACGGTCACGAGATAAACGTTTTGCCTAACGGAGGTCTGACGAGTGGTTGTATGGGTTTTCCGAGAAGTGTGATTGTGGCGGCATGCGGCCTCGAGAGCGGGCCTAGCCACGTGTGAGGTTACCTCGGAGGTGCCGATACAATGGGACATACATTGGCTAGTCCACGCGAAAAGTTGTCACGCGCCCAAAATTCCGATCTTAACCCGACATATATTTTAAATAACCCAGAGCGGTCGGAGCCTATATCGAATCGATAAAGTTTGGACCCACGTAAAAATAAGTATAAAGCTCAGGAGTTTTGTCGTTTGGGTATTCAATTGTGTGTTCACTATCGTTACTACTCGCACTCCGCACTCGTAGTACAAATCGACAAATTTTTACAATTTGTTAATTTATCAACCACGGTTGATCATTTTACAATCCACAGGAAAATGATAACATGCTCGATATTCTAGTTCGTGTTTGAAGATACATAAAAAATATATATTTATGCACTTCCTATACTACATATCTCATTGAGCATGCGAAAACTCGCTAGTAGAACGGTAGTAGTAGGTTATGAAAATACATCTAATTCATAAATATATTGTGAAAATTATGTAAAGAAATATAAATAGAAGATAAATTTGAGATAACAAAATGATAGCACGCGCCATACAAAATATATTTTAGAAAAAATAAATGATTTCTTATACTTTTTTACTTATATTTATTTACCTATATTTTTACTTCCCTTGTAAAATATCTATTATATTTCGATGTACTCAGTTTTCTAATATTTTCATGTTAAATTATATTATTCTTTCAGAGTTATATAATTTTGCTCTTTCACTATTTGAAACTATTTCCTTCCACGAAACGATTTCCTTCGACGAAAACCATGCCATGCTTTGAAATACAACTTTTCAAAACATTTAATGTAAAAATAGGCAGGTCATGATCCATACTGATATATACATATTTTCTCATTTGGAGTTAACATCGCAAAAAGTTCCTTCTTGCTTAAATTTCATTTACGATAAGTATCTTCTGTTTGTTCTTCAGTCATAATCACGGAAATAAATGGTCGAAGAGGTAGTGTGCATCGAAATATAAATATAATATGCTCAAATATACTAGAACTGCTAAAATATTCAACAAGGGCGGTGGTATAGGCAATCGTCATCGAGAACAGATGACTAGCAATCGTGTTATCGTAAGTAGCTTGTTCTTTCTTGTTCTTTATTTTGAGATTCAGCTTCCATTCCTTACATTCATCAACTCTTTGTATTCTCCTTATTTCCCCTTCCCTTTTCACCCTTTTCCACTTGCGGCTCATTTCTTCACCCGGAACAGAGTATGTAGCTGATTTTCATCGAACAAACCTGTTCGAACGTCTCACACCACTTTACGGATACTTGCATATAACTATAATACGCATCTTCATTCGTCTCTTATTCATTGAATGGATTTGAGAGACAGCGATTCTGGCGTGCTTTCCTCTAAGCATTATCGTGTTAGGAATGTTCCTACTAGAGTATATATGTTTCATAACGGTGATAAATAGACCGAGTTCGATGGACTTTCAAATGGACGAAGCAAATTTCTGATGCCCAGATTTACTACTATAAAAATAAATCAATGCATCATTTGATTAAGCAGTTTCAGAAAACAGCCTGAATTTAATTTGGTAGGACCGTCATTTTAAAGATATCTTCAGGATACGCGGGACAGCGTACTCTATATATTTAGTATAGTTTAAAATGATATCTTATAGGATTCTCAAATCCGAGTCGAAATTGAATTCATGAGCAGTTGCAGTTTTCATACAGGCATGTATGTATGTTTTCACTTAAAGCCTTTTTGACAGCATTTCACAGATGAGGCATCAAAGTTTTCTCCGCACGTTGTCTATTGACAGTCTTGAGCGCAGTGAGATCATATTTGAAGCTCTCGAAAAATTAGTGAATAAAATTATTGCTAAACAGATCGAGAGAAAAGGAGCGTTAGATGCTCCTCTTATTAAATTATCAGAGAATTAAAAGTTGTTTCCTTTTCATTTTTACTATTTATATCATTTCTAAAATAATACTAACATTGACAATAAAATTCGATTGGGTTAGACATCTTCGCTTTAGTGATAAATAGTTGTTACGCAATACATTTGTTCAGTTGAGATGTACTGTTGAATACAAATACAATATACAAATTGTATTATAATTTATAGCGTAACTATGGATAGATTTCAATGGTAAGAAGATTATTTTAAACTCGTACAAGCATATGCCTCTGCTCAAAGTGATGAATCTTTATGCTCTTGTTCAGCAACTGGCCTAATAACATTTATGTGACAAAAAAACATATACATCTAGAAAAATTGTATAATACACAACTCACTTCTCGATAAATGTGCGAACATGTGTAAGATGTTCGAATTTCGAATATTTTTCAGATATTCATCCACTTATGTGAAGAACGATTTTTCGCATGAGTCATCTGATTATTTTATTTTTTCTCCGAATGTCCGTACGTTATGTGTGTATTCTGTACATCCTCTGTGAACGCTTTCAGTCCTTCCGGCTTCAGTCCTTCGTCGTTTCCACGATTAGGCCGGTGTCGCTTATTTTGTTTTCAACTGCTGTGACTTGTATTCCCCCTTTACGGGGGATTACTAGCGTGAATAGCGCGTCGCGCGCTTTTCCGCTGGTTCTTATTTCACCATCCTCAACTTCCGACCGGATTATAACCACATTTCTCGGTGGTTTTACCGCCATTTGTCCGCTTTATTGCTGGCCATCTTCACTTTTTCCGCGTACGAGAGCTGTTTTGACTCGGCCTTCGTTGTTTTCTTAACGGCCGTTTTAAGCCGCTTGCTGGCTTCCAGCGACTTACTCACAGCGCTTAATATCGCAGTTTCCTTATTCTTAGCTTTTAGCTTGTTCTAGCCTTCCGGCTAGATGACAGTTGTGGAGCAGGAGATTCTCCACAAATCCTCTCATATCCTTAAAGTAACGCATTATCGTTGCGGTTTGCCCTTGTTAACTTTGTTGCTCGGGTCGTGGCAGAATGGTAGGACCCTCTTTTCCATATCGCTAGCTCGTTTCCTTATGTCGGGTATTGGCCGCGATTCTTCTTTAGTATCCTCCTTCTCTTCATCAGACCGCTTCTTGATTTCTGGGCTGTTTTGCTTTATCGGTGTAGCGCTTATATTAGTATCTTTAGGGGTTGACCACTCTGCCCCTTTTTCAGGCTTTTGCGTTTTCAAGGGTTGCAAAACCATGCTTGCATTCGTGGCGGGTGGCGGGTGGCGGGTGGCGGGTGGCGTCTGCCCACGTGAAGACATCTGGATTACATTCGTGGCGTACTGTTTGTACACACGGACAGTGTACGAAGCGACGCGAACACAACCTATCTGCATGCCGTCATCTTGGGTCAACGCATGCTGTCAGGAGATCTTTAAAATGTGTCCAAGGATGTTGGCCGATGTAATTGTTAACAATGACTTGGCTTACTTAGAACCAGGCAGGCAACCGCCAGAGGCAAGGGAGGTGAAGAGGCTCTACAAGCATTTCTGGGGTAGAACTGCACCTCCAAATCCTATAATCCTAGGAAGCAGAGCCTCGGAGTTGTCATTATGTGAATACTTTCTTGTTTCACATGATCTAATAAACCAACACTTCTTTCAACTTTTTTTAAGAAACTGTTTTGAATCGTGCAACATTTTCGATCGATTGCGATATCTCTGGTAATTGCATAGTTTTATTTGTGAATATTACACAAGTAAATATTTCGTTTTTTCGTTCAGATAAACTGCAACGTGATATTATTTTATATCACTGTTGCTTGATCATATTGCACAATTTTTATGCCAAGAGAAACATGCTAAAATTCTACATGTAATTTCTTTAGAGATAGTTGTACATTCAAATCATACAAATATATTCGTCTATAAAGTGATGAAAATTTCCATAATTAGGAGGTTGGCGTATGCTGCGTTTTATATCGCGCAGGAATAATTAACTCCATTTCTTCCAATGACGTTATTACAGAAATTCATACTAACCACATGATCATCTGATTTAAGTGCACGAACGAAAGAATCTATCCGTTATTATTTTTTTCCTTCCATATATCTATAAGTGTCATTTCTCCACTACCCAACATGTTCATATTCTAAACGTATCATGCGCATCTTCTTTCCGTTTCCGTCCCAAAGTTCGCAACGCAAGTATATCATTTCTAATCTTTCCACTTTTCTTCTCCTTTCCTTTTATCTGAATAATGGTTTAGTATTGCATGATTCTTAGGAACATCTAACGCATTCGAGTCGAATTATTTTCCATCACTAAATACATCCTTTCTTCGATACTTCCTACACTGCATACGTACTTTCGTAATTTCTATAGCTTTTCTCTACGGCGAGAGGCGAGAAATATCCAGCGTTTCAGTGTTGGATGTTTGAAATGTTTACATCGTTGCAAAAGCGTTGATCGTTTAATAAAAGATCGTTTAATAAGACCTACTATTTTGGCATATCCTTTGGCATTCGTTGATACCGGCGATTGCTCTCTGCTCACCCTTGTGTTATATTTCACAGACCTTTCTAAGGATTATGTTACCATGTTTCAATATCCATTAATGAATTTTGTAATTTTTAAGACGTTACAGTTATTTGTAATGTATATATAGTCTTACTTTGATTGACTAACTGATTTACTTGCATAATTTAATGAGAAGTAAAACAATAAAATATTGCGTATAAGCTATCATTTTGCTTTCAAAACACCTTAATAGTAATCAATAAAAAATATAACAAGATTCTATTTAGATTTCCTTCTATAACTTTCATATCTCTTCTGCATGTATATAATTTATAAAATATAACATTTAAAAAATATAAACTGGTAAAACATATAATATTCTCATGGGAGAATGTTCTCATTTCTCCTTGTACCGTACATCAATTAATGTCAAATTATACTACAATCAATAAAAATATAGCAGCAGAAATGGAAAATGTAAATAACCCATGGGAGAAAGCAGGGTATCTCTTGTGAAGACACCACAACTCCCATGATCTATTGTCGCAATCATAATTAACTAGAAGTGGTTAGAATGAAATAATTACGTAACTGTAACGCTGACCGTATGTTATGCCAACAATGGGAGCCGAGGCAGTAAAACTCGATAGCGACACATATACCCGTACGGCAACACGTGCTTGCGTGGCGATTACGAAAAACCGACGGCCAGTAGATGAAAGAAGGCCACATGCAGTCGAATGAAATCAAATATTAAAAACAGGGCCTAGGCTAATTAAGATTCTCTTAAGATGTTCACTACCAGCATCACACTATTATGATGCGTCGATTTTCATTCAGAGGTAAGAATCATAGATATGAGAAGACAGTCTCACGTACGATTTCAGGAAACCCAAACTGCAACATCCCGATTCCCACGGAAGTGAAGCCCCAGTGGACCACCACTCCGTGGGGGATGGCATTATAAATAAGCGTAGCAACATGGCGCAGCGCGCATTATTATTTTAATCATTCTTTGTGCTCATTATAATTTACGTACCATATTGTGCTCATTATTTTTGTATTCATTCTTAGTGATCATTGTTATTACGGTTCATTATTATTTTGTTCACTCTTTGTGTTCATTGTTACTACGTTCGTTATTGCGCTCATCATTGCGTTTAAAAATTTTGTATAGTATTTTGCGTTTCGGGGTCTTTAGTTTTTCGGTCAAGAAAAGAGAGCCGCGACTAAGTAAAAAGAAAATTTTATCTTTGAAGTCCTCATTTCATCGCTTAGACAGAAACGGGCATTGTAATTGCGGTATTAATCCAGTTAGTAAATTGTTCAGTCTGTATCGAAATAGATAAATAAAGTAAAAGTTGATAGTAAACTATATTCGAGTTCAAGTAATAAACCCAACAAAAACATCGACGACCACCGGAGCAGCTGAGGTAATGGCGCCAGACAGCACCTACTCCTCAAGGTAAGAAAATTAATTTTGAAAATTTCCTTCTTCTCTGATAATTTCGTTGCCCTCGAGAATCGAATTAGAACTTCCTATCATCGATCTCGTTTTATTTTCGTGAACGGTTTTGAGGATAGAATCATTGTTTAAACTTTAAACAAAGGGGTTGTCCGCTGTGTCGGCTTGTGCGAACGGTGTTTTCAGCTACTCAAACACCCACTGATCTTCGCATTCCTCCTCCCATTGTTGGCAAAACATTGCCCGTCTTTGGGCAAGGCTTGCGAAATCACACAAGTCCCGCACAGGGAGGACCATTAAATACATCGTCGGGGTCAATCGGAAATTAAGAGCAATACCGGCATTGCTATTTACCGATATTCTTGCCATCATTGCATGCGATTGTAAGAGAGAAATAGCAGAACAATTTCCCTTCGAAAATTTAACCAAAGGATCGTTCGCTGTGTTGGCTTGTGCAAACGGTGTTTTCGATTATCGAAAACACCCATCGATCTTCGCATTCCTCCTCCCACTGTTGTCAAAATATTGCCCGTCTTTGGGCAAGGCTTGCGAAACCACACGAACCCCACACAGAGAGGATCGTTGGAATCATCCTCGATTATTAAACTCGACGGGCAAGAAAATTGTGGCAATAGAAACCATCGTAGTAAATGAACTGAGCTTTGGTTCTAACGACAAACTACTATAGCGAAATTAAAAGAGAAGAAGAAGGCAAACGTAGGAATAAATATATATCAAACAACGAATATTCACATTCTTATCCAATCCATCAACGCGAAAATTCTTGTTCTACCTCCTCTAACTAACTAATATACACATATACATATATATATATATATATATATATATATATATATATATATATATATATATATATAGATATCAACTATACTAACATCGATACTAAGTGCACACAAAATTCTCTAAAGCATATCACGACAAAATGGACAATTACATAAACTCGCTTGCCAAAAATAGTAATCCTTACTTGGGCTTTCGGTTCGGTTCGGGCCGAGGGTAACACACGGACGGAGATCTCTGTGGAAAAAGTGAAGTGTGAAGGGAAAAAGGAACAGGAAGCATAAAGAGGCATGAAGAAGGGAAAATAAAGAGTGAGCATACAAGGAGAAGGCAAAAGAAAAGCGAAAAAGGAGACAAGAACGAGAGAAAGCTACAAATAAGAAAAACTAGAAAAGAAGAGGTTAGGAGGCTAGAAGCGCGGCAAAACAAAGTAAGGTAGGGAAACGGCAGATGGCGACAAACAGGGGAAGACCAAGGAGTACTGGTAAAGCAGTCTTCAAAAATACACTGGACAAATACAGTTCGACAGAAAAAGAGACACCAGCCAGAGAGAAAGTAATGGAGGCAGTGGTGGAAGAAATAGAGAAAATGGAAAGAGGATTCGAGGCAATGATCGAGGAAATAAAATATATATATATTGGAAAAGCAAGTGGAGGAGCTGAAGAGAGAAATGAAAGAGGAAAGGGAAAGAAGGGAAAGAGAGACAGACAGAGAGAAAGGAGAGTGGGAATGGGAAAAGAAAGAATTATTGGGTAGAATCAGAAGAATTGGAGAGGATCAGGACAGGACAGAGAGAGAGAGGAAAGAAGAAGAAACATAGTAATCAAGGGAGTGGACTGGAACGAAGGAAGCAATGAAGAGACAGTAAAGGAGTTCATAAACGAAAAAATGAGGATAGGGGCAGAAGTAGAAAAAGCACATATGATAAAGGTGGGGGGGGGGGGGGCAAGAACACAATAATAGTGGCAACGATGAAATCAATGGAGGAAAAAATAAGGATAATGAAGGAGAAAAGCAAATGGGAAAGGGGCGTATACATGGACGATGATCTGACAAAAAAAGAAAGGGATGGGAAGCAACACATAAGAAGGGTAGCCAGAGAAAGAATGGAACAAGGCGAATATGTAAGGACAGAATACAAGAAACTAACAATAGAGAACAAATGGTACAGGTGGAACGAAAACGGAGAGAGGCTGGAGGAAGAAAGAAAGAGAGGGGAAGGAAAATGAAAAAAGAGGAACAGGAGGGGGGACTACAATGGGGATGAAAACGTGCTTCTGAAATGTAGCAGGGCTAATAAGTAAGGACAAAAGAGAAAAGTTAAAATATAGACTACCCAAAGAATTCGACTGGAAATGCAGGGCAGCAATGACAGTAAGGAAAAAAGGAAGAGCAAAGGGAAGAATAACAACGGGTATAAATAAAAACCTAAGAGAAATAGGATATAAAGGAATTAGTGATAATATAGTTGGAAGAAAAATAATATACAATTACAAGACGTATAGGATAATGATGGTTTATAATCAAGATACATAAGGGACATGGAAAAAAATAGAGGAAAGAGTAGACGGAAGAGAAGAGGAAGTGGTGATCATCAGCGGAGACTGGAACGCAAGAACGGGAGAAGAGGGAGGGTCGATAAACGAGGACGTAGGGAAAGAAAAAAACAGACGATCAAAAGACAAGACAATAAACATGGAAGGAAGAACACTGCTAAAGATAATCAATGGCAGCGATAAAGAAGGAGAGGAGCGGACCTATATATTGGCGAGAGAGGAAACTCAGTAATAGACTATGTGATTGGCAATCAGGAGGCGACAGAAGAAATAATTTACATGAAAATAGGAAAAAGAACAGAGTCAGGCCACATGCCGTTAGAAATAGAAATAGGGGGGGGGGCGGACGGAATTACAAAAAAATGAGGAAAAGGAAGAAGAAGAGAAGGAGAAGAGGGAATGGACAAACAAAAGTGTGGAGAAATACTTGGACGAATGTAAAGACTGGACCTGCAGCGGAAGAACAGTAGCGGAAATGTGGACAGAAATCAACAAGAAGATAAACGAAGCAATGCAAAAGAAGAAAGTAAAGATAAGGAACAGAGAGAGAGGAAAAGAGAGTAAAAGAGAGATGAGAAGAAAGGTGACAAAGTTTATGAAAGGAAAATACAGTAGAGAAGCTCTTATGGAGGAAAAAAGGCATTCAAATAGAGGTGCAAACAAAGAAAGGAAAGATACGAAGAAGAAGAAATGGTGAAAATCAAGAAGATCAAAACAGAACAAGAAGCGTGGAAATACATAAATAAATACAGAAGGAGAAGAGAGAATATAGATGAAGATTATATGAAATAAGCGAGGAAGAGTGGAAAAATCATTTTATGGAAATTTTAGAAGGAACAGAGCACAAAGAGGGCAGGAAAAAAGAGGAGCATCGAGCAGAAGAGAAAATAATGGAGGAGAGAGAAGATAATATATAGAGATGGAAGAGGTGATATACAAACTAAGAAACTTGAAGGAGAAGAAAGCAGTGGGGGAAGGCGGGTTAGAAAATGAAGTATGGAAGTATGCACCGAAGGAAGTGGGTGAAGCGTTATGGGCTCTGTTAAGGAAAATATGGAATGGGGTGGGGATACCAGAAGATTGGAAAAAAGGAACAAATATGTCCGATATATAAAAAGAGGGACAAGAGAGTAGGGAAGGGTTACAGAAAAGTAACATTAATGGATACAGCATACAAGATCTGTGCAGGGATACTGCACGAACGACTGAAGGCAGAGATTGAAAACAAACTGAAAGAGAGCCAATTCGGATTCAGAAAAGAAAGACGCGGTATTTGTGATAAACCATATCATAGACAAACAGTTGAGTAGAGAAAAAGAAAAACTACATGCCTGCTTTGCGGACTTAAAAGCGGCGTTCGACAGGCTAAACAGAAAGAAATTGGAGGAGAAAATGAGAAAAATGGGGATTAACGAAAACTTAACCAGAAGGAATAAAGAGATATACGCAGAAACAAAGAATGTGGTAAGAATCAAGAATAACAACACAAAAGAATTTTGGACAGTGAGGGGAGTCAGACAAGGATGCCCGTTGAGCCCTATTTAACATCTACGTGGCGGGGCTGGAAGAAGAATTAAGGAAAGGACAAGTCGGGGGGGGCATAGTGGCAGGAGAAAGAAAGGTATGGTCATTGACATATGCAGACGATATTGTGCTGATGGCTGATAGAGAGGAGAAGCTAAAGGAAATGCTAAAGGGATTCGAAATATTTTTAAAGGAAACCGAATTGGAACTGAGCACGAAAAAGGCCAAGAGTGTAGTTTTCGAAAAAAACGAAAGAACAAGAGGAGACAAAGAAAATGGAAATGGGGAGAACGAGAATTAGAAGAAGTGGACGAGATAAGATACCTAGGGTACATACTACTGAAAAAACGGTAGTGATGAGAAACATATAGAAGACAGGAAAAAGAGAGCAAGAATAGCAATGAAGAAAACATGGAGCGTGGAAGAAAAAATTTCCAAACAGGACAACAAGAGGAGAATGAAGATGTTTGGAACGCTGGTAGAGAACGTGGCGCTGTTTGGAGCATAGGTATGAGGCTGGAACATGGAAGAAAGGCTGGATAGAATACAAAGAAGATATGTGAAATGGAGCTTAGGTTTAGATATGACAACACCGAATTATATATCGATAGAAGAATGTAAGCTAACAGAAATCAAAGAAAAAGTATTAGGAAGAGCAGCAAGATATGAATGGAAAGCCATAGAGTCAAAAAAGGAACCAGTAAAGAAGTGCATAAAGGAAAGAGAGAGAAACTGGGGAAATGGCCAATAACGGAAAAGAGCAAGAAAGAGAAAGAAGGGACTAGAAAGGATGAGAAATGGAGGGACACAGATGGAAGTAAGAGAAGAGCAAGAAAAGATGACACTAGACCAGATTATAGAAGAAAGGAGAAAGAGAGAAGCAGAAGAGAGGGGGGAAAGGATAAGGGAATCAAAATATGACAAACATTATAGAAAAATCGCCAAAGAAGAGTTAGCAAAATACTTAGAAGGGAGGATGAAGTGGAAGGACAGAAAAATATTAGCAAGATTCAGATGTGGAAACGAGACTAAATCAAGGGAATACTGGAAAGAAGAGGGAGAAAAAAGATGCAAGCTATGTAAAAAGAAAGAAGAAGACCTGAGACACGTAATAGAAGAATGAGAAATAACAGGAGAACCAAGGGACACGGAAAATAATAATAATAATAATAATAATAATAATAATAATGATAATGATAATAATAATAATGATAATAATAATAATGATAATAATGATAATAATGATGATGATGATGATGATGATAATAATAATAATAATAATGATAATAATGATAATAATGATAATAATGATAATAATAATGATGATGACGATGATGATGATGATGATGATGATGATGATGATGATGATAATAATAATAATAGTAATGATGATGATGATGATGATGATGATGATGATGATAAGAATAATGATAATAATAATGATAATAGTTATCCTTACTCATCCTCAATTATTGACAAATCACACACCCATACATTCTAATTAAAACGTTAAAAACCTTCCTTATTTTATTTTGTTTTTTTTTATTATGGGTAATAGCACAGAAATCCCCATGCTATAGTAATTAGCAAATGATACAAAAATGTAAGTATTTGTAGAAACAAATAAGAACGTTTAATAAAGGAAAAATTAAAAAGAAAATGATAGATACTTCTACCTCTCAGAGGGATCAAGCAAAAGGACCAAACGCATCGAGATCTACAGTAAGACACGGTAAACCGGCCTATCCTGTTCAATATCCATGTTTAGTGTCCTATTATAAATGTATGGCATGAACAAGAACGGCAATCAAAATAATAAATCAGCAATAGCATTCGTAAATGATATGTTAATTACATCAGAAACAATAAACCGTGACAAATAAAAATCCAGCTGCAAGACCTAGTCAAGAAAGTAGAAAATTACGCTTTCCAACACGGAAGCTAAGAATCTACACCCATAAATGTGAAACAATCTCGTTCAGTCCATATATTTCAAAAACTTCAAAAGCAAAGTACGACGTGAGAATAAATTCGAAAATATTCTTCCATACAACAGAAAATATCAACGGAAAATTTTCCGATGCAAACAAAGTTAGATGCTTCGGAGTCCATCTAAACTTCGGGTTAAATCACAACGACAACATAAAGACACAGTTATAGAAAGCAGATAAATTCTTCTTATAGCTCATAAGACTACCTTACTCGAAAGATTCGCACAGATCAATAAAACTTCACTGCTACAAAACACTAATTAGACCAACCATTCTAACGTATGGTCGTTAAATCTGTTTCAATGTAAGTGTCAACGCCACGGAAAAATTAAGAATCATTGAAAGAAAATACATCACAGCATGTTTAGGAATATATAGATTGCCAGAATTGAAATTTAGCAAATATAGCAAATCACAAGCTATACGAAGAGCCCAAATTAATCCATATCGATTCTTCATTCTTAAATTAGTCAGACCACTGGTCAAAGATACACAAAATAATCATAAACTTCATCGTCGCCCACAATCTATAGTCAAACCCGTTATACCATAAACACGTTCAAAAAGCAGGTTATTTCCCCCCGGAATCCTTCACCTGTTTAGATAGCGTGAAATTAATCCAAAACAATAATAACTTAGCATTATTCTATCACTACAGCAGAAACGTAATAATAAAAAATACTGTACGATAGCGACATAGACCATAAGGATAGCAATATAAGACTTATGTATAAATTGTCAACCGTAGATTTAAGTGAGACACTCAAAGACAATAAAGATAAATATTGGTGGCTAACCACCGTAGAAAATTAAATTATAGCAATAAGAAAACCGTATGTTTAGTTAGTAAATGAACCAAAGATTGTAAGCAAAGATCACAAAAGAACAATGCAAATGTCACGTAAACTTGAGGGTTAGACGATAAAATAGCTGAGTCGTAACACAACTATTAATTTTGTTTTCATTAATCTTTATTATGAATTCAGCAATCACAATGAAATACACACTGAATTAACACACACAAATCACAATTCACTCCAATCACCTTATGTAAAACCTAGTTACACTGATACGTTAAGTACGCGACTGTTATAAGGATAGAGACCGGTAAAGATATGTTGACTATTCTAAGGATACGGAATAAGTGAAGTTTTACTGACGATACTGTGTCTGGGGAAAGCTAGGGATGAGTGTGTCTAAGGACACGGGACTATCGGACTTGTTGATGATAATTTTTGTTAAGGAAGTGAGGGTAGTAGACATCTTTCTCCGATTGGATAATAAGACGGTTGGTGGACCAGGAAGGGTTTTAGCCGCCCTCGTGAGAAAGTTGCTAACGCAACATAGCAGACGCGAGGAAAACCTACTTTCCCTGTTAACCCGTAGTAAACAATAAACGTAAAAGGAAATCTAAGACAAGAGATACTCGCTTGGCCTGAAGGACCTTAACTATGAAAATTCCAAGACCCCTGGTGGGTACTTAGGACTACTGAGGGCACGCGCCAAGGATGTGCAGACATCTGGGCGCCATCCTGCCCGCGGTGTGTGGCCTGGTCTCTGATGTGAATTGACGTTATACAAACACAGTTAAATTAAGAAAATGTTCCCTGCAATTGTGTAATCATATATACGTAATTATATATCTCATACGTTTATTCTCTTTCTTCCCCCTCCTAAAATGTCAGCGATCCATAATACAATATCGGGCCTCCCTATACTAGTTTGTAAGTTCATAGTCTAAGGAATGGTTACATTGTAAGTCAATAAATGGTAGTATGAAGTGCAACGTTTATGTGAGCACCTATACTAGGCGTACATTACGCAAACATTAAAAACTTCCCACAAGCTGAGACCCTCAACTCATAAATCAAATTCTTTTTATTTTTGATTCATTGTAGTAAATGAAATCATTTACCAACATATTTGTCACACTTTTCTCATTCAGATAAGACCAAGCACGATATAATTTGGAGCACATTTGCTTACTGAGTAAATGATAATTAAATACATATCAATAAGTAAATCTAACATCACAAATATATTAGTAAAAGTTTAATTTTGGAAAAGTTAGAAATAAAAAAGTTTTACTTTTGATTCAGCACATAGATACATTGTCTCCGCGCTATCTGCCACTTGTAGTTTAATTTGATAATCCACGATAAGATAAACTTAAGTAGATGTTTATGTATTGTTGTATATTATTATATAAAATTAATTTTAATAAAAATTTAATACAAAATTTTAATTCAAATCAAAATGTAGTATATTTAAGAATTTATGAGTTATAATAAATTTAATTTTTTAATAATTATATTTTAATATTAATTTGAAAGAGGATTCAAAAGTAAAATTAATAAATTAATTAATTTGAAAATAGTTTTGAAAAGTGTACAAATTGCCCGTCAATTTCATTCGTGGAATAAGTCGTAACATAGTAAAAATATTGGAAAATGTTTTTAGATAAAAAATTAGTTTTTATAATATTTCATTTTTAATGAAAATTATTTAAATTGAATTTTTTTTTAAATAATAAATTTAATATTTTAGTTTAAAATTTATTAAATTATATTTTTGTAAAGTTGTATAATAAATAATTGTTAAAGTAATAATTTATGAAATAATACAATGATTTATAGATTTAGTAATGTGAATGAAATTTTAAAGAATTAAATAAGTAAAATAAATTTTGTACCTTTTGTATCAGGGTTAATTAATATAATTTAATAATTTTATTATTCTCGAAAGAAAAAGAGTTAAATATTTAATTATGTTTTTGTTGAATAAAAAATTATAATATATATTTAGAAATTAAATATTAATCGATTATTTTTATATCTAGTTTTTTTTAAATGAATTTAATTTATATATAAAAAATATAAAAAATTTATTTTATAATTTTTTTTATTTTTATATAAAAAATTTATGGGATAATCTATAAATTTAAATATATAATTAAATTATTATTATTATTATTTAAAAATTTATATTATAATTATATTGATTTAGTAATAATTTTTATTAATAAATACTTAATAATTTAATAATTTTATTTTAAAAATTTAAGAAATTTATATAAAATTGAATAATATATATTTATTAAAAAAAATAATTTATAATTTATTTAAATTAAGTATAATGATTATATTAGTAATATTTTATGTTTAAAATTTTTATTTTTTAATAAATTTTGAAATATATATATATATATATATAAGGAATTAGGCAAATTAAATATATTCACCTGTTTATCAAAAACATGGCTTATTGATTTTAATTTTAAGTCTATCTGCCCAATGATTTAATTATTTAATGGCTGCAGTATAATTGACTGTACAAAGGTAGCATAATCAATTGTTTTTTAATTAAAAACTAAAATGAAAGAATTAATGAGATATATACTGTCTCATATATATATATAATTAATTTAAATTTTTAGTAAAAATGCTAAAATATATTTATGGGACGATAAGACCCTGTAGAATTTTATATTTATATATATTAGATTTTAAATTCTTTAAATATAAATATTTAATTGGGAGGATTAGTAAATTTATAAAACTTTATTTTAAATATAAACTTTAATTAAAGAATAATTAATGATCTTGTATTATAAATTAAAAGAATAAATTACCTTAGGGATAACAGCGTAATATCTTTTTAAAGATCATATTAATAAAGATGATTGCGACCTCGATGTTGAATTAAGATAAATTTTAAATGCAGAAGTTTAATAATTAAGTCTGTTCGACTTTTAAAATCTTACATGATTTGAGTTCAAATCGACGTGAATCAGATTGGTTTCTATCTATAAAAATAAATAAATTATTTGTACGAAGGGACTATAATTTTTAATTAAATTATATTATTAACTTTAATAAATAATTTTGATTATATTAGCAAATTAGTGCATTAAATTTAGAATTTAAGTAAATTATAATAAAATTATAATATATAATATTATTTTTTTTTAATTTTTTATTAATGATATTTATAATTTTGATTAGAGTGGCTTTTATAACTTTATTTGAGCGTAAAATATTAGGTTATATTCAATTACGAAAAGGTCCAAATAAATTAATAATTAAAGGTTTATTTCAACCTTTCAGAGATGCTTTAAAATTGATATCAAAGGAATTTTTTTTTTAAATTTTAATAATTTATATTTATATAGTCCAATAATTATATTTTTTTTATCATTAATATTATGATTTATTTATCCTTGAATATATTCTTTTCTTTTTATTGATTATAGAATTATTTTTTTAATATTAATTTTGAGATTAATGGTTTATCCAATTATAATAATTGGTTGAGTGTCTTTATGTAATTATTCAATTTTAGGTTCATTACGTTCAGTTTCTCAAATAATTTCATTTGAAATCTTATTATTTTTGTTTTTTTTTTTTTACTAATAATTTTAATTGAGAATTATTCTTTATTTATATTTATAAAATTTCAATATAATATATATATATATATTTTTTATATATATCCTTTATATATTATTTTTATAATTAGAGCATTAATTGATTTAAATCGAGTCCCATTTGATTTGATTGAAGGTGAATCAGAATTAGTTTCTGGATTTAATGTTGAATATTATAGAAGATTATTTGTATTAATTTTTTTTATCTGAATATTTAAACGTTATATTTATAAGATTGTTATTAACAACAATGTTTTTTGGATTAAATTGATGATCATTTAGTCTTATTTTAGTTTATTTATTTCATTTAATTTTATTAATTATAATTCGTGGTGTTTTACCTCGTATTCGATATGATAAATTAATAATAATATGTTGGGTTGAATTATTAGTGTTAATTTTAATATATTTAATATTAATTTATTTAATAAAAGAATTTATTGTTTTGATAGTATTTTAATTTGTATTTAAAAAAATATTTAATTTTTAATAAAATTTTTTTATAATAAATTATTATTAATTTTAAATTAATTTTATTAATTTAAAAATTATAAAAATTTATATGTATATATACAGATTAAGTTTTTAATTATTATATTTAAATATATAAGTTTGTTTATATAAATTTAATTAATTAAAAAATTAATTTTTATTAAATTTATATATATATAAATAAATTATTTAATATTTATTTATTGATTTATAATTAATATTATTAATTTAAAAATTAATTTTATTTTAAAAATTATATTTAAATATGTGTGTGTGTGTATTTTATATATATATTTAAATATGTGTGTATATTAATAAATTTGTATGTATTTATATAAATATATTAATATTATTAGTAAGTTTGTGTTTATATATATATATATATATAAATATAAATAAGTAAATTTGTGTGTGTATTTAAATATATTAAATATATATATATATAAATTTATGTGTATTTAAATTTTAAAATATTTATATACATATATATATTTATAGATATATATATATAAATTAAATTTTTTATTTTTTATATTTAATTTATTTATAGGTTTTATTAAATAAATTATAAATTTATTAGATAAATTTAAAATTAAAGAAAAATGTAAATATAATTAATTTTGATTTAAATTAAATAAATTATTTATGTTTAATAATTATAATAATTTAATTATATAATTAAATTTTAATTTATAATTAGATAATTGTTTATTTAAAGTTAATGGAAAATTTTATTTCTATAATATGATTTCAAGTCATATACTTATTCAAGTTCATTAACTAATTATTTTTTTTTAATAATATATCTCAAATATTATTTATAAAAAGTGATAAAATTAAATATATAAAATATAATGATGTAAATAATATATTTAAATTTGTATATGGATATTCAAGTATTTGTTTTCCTAATCAAGTAAGTATAACACAAATGTTAATAAATCATCAATAAAAAATTTTATTTATAAAATAAAATTTGTTATTTTTTAAATTATTTGAGTTAATTAATGGAATTAAATATAAAATAAAAATTGATATAAAAAGTATAATTACTCCTCCTAATTTATTTGGAATTGTTCGTAGAATTGAATATGCAAATAGAAAATATCATTCAGGTTTAATATGAATTGGTGTAATTATTGGATTTGCTATTTTAAAATTATCTGGATCACCTAGGATATAAGGTATTTGTAAGTTAATTAATATAAATAAAATAAAAGTTAAGATGATTGTAATTAAATCTTTAATTGAAAAATATGGATGAAAATTAATTTTATAAATGTTTAGTTTGGAATGAATTGGATTTGATGATCCTGTAATATGAAGAATAATTAGATGTATGAATACTATTATTAAGATTAAAAATGGTAAAATAAAATGAAACGAATAAAATCGATTTAATGTATCATTATTAATTGAAAATCCTCCTCAAATTCATTCAACTGTAAATTGTCCAATATAGGGAATTGCTGAAATTAAATTAGTAATTACTATTGCTTCTCAAAAAGATATTTGACCTCATGGTAATACATAACCAAGAAATGCTGTTGCTATTGATAAAAATAGAATTGAAACTCCAATTAATCAAACTTGTAGTAATTTAAATGAATAATAATATATATTTCGTGCGATATGTAAATATATAATGAAAAAATAAAATGATGCACCGTTTATATGAATTAATCGAATTAATCATCCTGAGTTTATATCTTTTATAATATTTGAAATTCTATAAAATGCAATATTAATATTTGGACAATAATGTATTGATAAAAATAATCCTGAGATAATTTGAATTATTAAAAATATTCCAAGTATTGATCCAAAATTTCATAAGTAATTAATATTAATTGGAGTAGGTAAATTAATAAATGATATTGGTAAATTTATTATATGAATTTTATAAATTGATGAAATTACTTTTTTCATTTTTTTGCTCGTAAGTTTTTGTTTTTAATATAACAAATTTTTGTTATAATAAATAATATAATAATTAAGAAAATAATAAATATTAAAAGAATGTAATAGTTGGGATTTAAATATAATGTTTTAATATTATAAATTTTATTATTTTTGTAATAATTAAAATTTAATATTTTAATATTTATATCATAATGATTAATTAAGAATAAAAAAAGTTAATATTAAAATTAAATTTGTAAAAAATAAATTTAAATAATTGGTTTTTTTAAATGGTTCATTAATTAAACTAATAAAATAAGAAAATAAAATTAAAATTCCTCTAATAAAAATAATTAATAAGATATATAAGTTTAATGAAATTATTTGTTTATATGTTAATGATATTTATTTTTATAAAAATAATATAAAAAATTAAATATAATATTTGTTTTAAAGGTGATATAAAGGTATTTATATAAAAATAATTTAAAATTAAAATTAAATTAATATTTAAATTTATAAATATAAGGAAGAATAGAATTATAAAAGTTTTCATTAATAATAGATTAATATATTAAAATTATCTATAGTTATATTAATATTTTTAAATTTTTAATTTACAAAATTAATGTTTTTATTAAACTATATAACTAAAAATATTAATTTAACAAAAAATAGTTTAAATTAAAATAATAATTTTGGGAATTATAGATATTTTTATAAAATTTTTTTGAAATTTAATATTAAATTAAGTAATTTAATTTTTTTTAAGTTGATTAATATTAAATTTATTTTAGAATTTGTTATTGTGAATTTAATTTTATTAATTTTAATTATTTTATTAAACAACAATAATATTTATTTTTTATGTACTCAATGTACCGTACGTATTAATTTCAATTCAGAGTATCCTGCTATTATTATTAATTGGATATAGTGCACTGCTATATAATATTGATAGTTCAAGAAAAGTATTAAAGCAGTGAAAATTATAGAGTTTTTAAGAAACAGGACGACAGAAGCAGGACAGAATCGCAACAGACGGACATTGCAAAAATGTCTTTTGCTCCGCCTCCAAGGGTTTGCACCCCCCCAAATGTTTTCAAAATTTCCTAAGGAATTATACCTGGCTTTATGCCCTAGCAAATTTTATGACCGTATGAAAACATACTTCTTAGTTTCCTACTTTCTTTCATATTTCCCCATTCCTATTTTCGTAGTTAATAAGTTGAAACTAATTCGTATTCAATGTATCTCAAATATTATTTATAAAAAATGAGAAAATTAAATATATAAAATATAATGATGTAAATAATATATTTAAATTAGTATATGGGTATTCAATTATTTGTTTTCCTAATCAAGTAAGTATAATAAAAATATTAATAAATGATCAATAAAAAATTTTAGTTATAAAATAAAATTTATTATTTTTTAAATTATTTAAATTAATTAATTAAACCTAACCCCAATCTTAGGATTTTGTTAATTAAGGTCCTTCAAACGGACAAACAGTCTTTATCCCAATAGTCCCTAAATCTACCACCTACTACGGGAAGATACGGGAAATTTGCTTTTCTCACGTACGACGCTTCCTACTAGCATCTTTCTCTCAAGGATGGTTAGTATCCTTTTCCAACCACCAACTCAAAATTTAGCCAATTAACAACGACGTCCACTTCCCTCACTTTCCGAACCAACGCTTTCCTAAACGAATCCGATGATCTCGTATCCTTAGACACACCCCATCATAGTTTTTCCTATCCAGCATCATCGTGACGGAAAGTCAGTCGCGAGACGCCTGTCCGAATTGATAGTTGATAGTTGGCAGCAATCACTGATCCGAGTTGCTCGACATCTCAGGCAATCATCGTCCGAACTCGTAGCGCATATCGAATCGTATCTACCCGAATCTACCCGAGTTCGAACTTGTAATCGCGAACCGCGAACCGAAATTAATAACCGCGAGTTTTACGTCAAGTATACTCACCGAATATATTTTGTTAATAAATATTTATTGTTAAACATATTCGAGTGTTCCTTCAATACCTATCACGCCCATCACCTCAGAAGTAACGACGGTGAAGGGCAAGCGGTGGGGATCACCACTACGAGGGGACGAAAGGAGCTGCTCCCGGGGCCCCAACGGGAATGATTATGGGCCATAGAATAAGAATACATATAAAAAATTTCCTGCAAAAAGTGATAATTTCGTGGATAGAAGATTGTGGATCAAAGGAAAACGACGAAGAAATATCTAGTACAGCAAACACTTATGAGACATATGACAAGCAGATCATCCAGACTAGATCACCCACAAAGACTATCAAATTTCGGAAAACATAAACTTATAAACATAGTGTCTAGTCGTCGGAGTAAAAAAGCCCCAAAACCCCAATGTAGAATTTGCACAATTAAAAAAGAAAAGAAGTAGAATATGTTTTGTCTGTAAATTTTGCAATGTTCCATTACACAGAAGCGATTGTTTTGGACGATATCACACTTTTAAAAAAATATTAAATTATTATTTGCTTGAGGAAAATCATTGTATGGATTATGGAATATTATATAAATATTAATCTAAAAACGATTCTAATAGATCAAATAAATATCAATATAAATATTATAAGTAATTTCGCCAAATTTGAGTTAACATTTCTATAGGTATGAGAAAGAGCGCGTATATTCCCGCGCGATATCCTAGAGTCTAAACAGAGCTAGAGTCTAAATTGGCTTCAACGATGTATCTGCGACCGAGTGAGAGGTAGACAGTACATAGGATTTTCAACCGCTACTGGTCGGTAAAATGATACGATAGTACACAACAAGTGTATAAGGTGAAACCGTGAATGTGCGTGCGTGCGTGCGTGCGTGCGTGCGTGCGTGCGTACGTGGATAACGATAAGGCGAAGCGAATAATATGCATAGTGAATCTTTTCTGTCTTTTGTGAAGAAAGGTTTCATTTTTCATTCTTTTGGTCTCTTCCCTCTCGTTTCTTTTTTCTTTTCTTCTCTCCAGCGTCACATGAAGCGCACAAATGTCCAAATCTTTCCACGGTTCTTTCTTGGTTCGCTATATTTTGCGAATGAAATTGTACTTCAAATCCACTATATCCAAACGTCTTCCCCTATCCTTTCCTATTTCTCTACCTATATGTCGGAGATGAAAGGAAAGCCGAAGCCTTTCCTTGGAAATTTTCGGAACATCCTCTAGTACTTTAGCCTAGATTTTATTATAGCTGTAATTGTTTAAAATTAGTGATAGCGAGATTGGCTTCGAGGTGACAATTGGTCGCCGAACGTAGCCACGGTCACGAGATAAACGTTTTGCCTAACGGAGGTCTGACGAGTGGTTGTATGGGTTTTCCGAGAAGTGTGATTGTGGCGGCATGCGGCCTCGAGAGCGGGCCTAGCCACGTGTGAGGTTACCTCGGAGGTGCCGATACAATGGGACATACATTGGCTAGTCCACGCGAAAAGTTGTCACGCGCCCAAAATTCCGATCTTAACCCGACATATATTTTAAATAACCCAGAGCGGTCGGAGCCTATATCGAATCGATAAAGTTTGGACCCACGTAAAAATAAGTATAAAGCTCAGGAGTTTTGTCGTTTGGGTATTCAATTGTGTGTTCACTATCGTTACTACTCGCACTCCGCACTCGTAGTACAAATCGACAAATTTTTACAATTTGTTAATTTATCAACCACGGTTGATCATTTTACAATCCACAGGAAAATGATAACATGCTCGATATTCTAGTTCGTGTTTGAAGATACATAAAAAATATATATTTATGCACTTCCTATACTACATATCTCATTGAGCATGCGAAAACTCGCTAGTAGAACGGTAGTAGTAGGTTATGAAAATACATCTAATTCATAAATATATTGTGAAAATTATGTAAAGAAATATAAATAGAAGATAAATTTGAGATAACAAAATGATAGCACGCGCCATACAAAATATATTTTAGAAAAAATAAATGATTTCTTATACTTTTTTACTTATATTTATTTACCTATATTTTTACTTCCCTTGTAAAATATCTATTATATTTCGATGTACTCAGTTTTCTAATATTTTCATGTTAAATTATATTATTCTTTCAGAGTTATATAATTTTGCTCTTTCACTATTTGAAACTATTTCCTTCCACGAAACGATTTCCTTCGACGAAAACCATGCCATGCTTTGAAATACAACTTTTCAAAACATTTAATGTAAAAATAGGCAGGTCATGATCCATACTGATATATACATATTTTCTCATTTGGAGTTAACATCGCAAAAAGTTCCTTCTTGCTTAAATTTCATTTACGATAAGTATCTTCTGTTTGTTCTTCAGTCATAATCACGGAAATAAATGGTCGAAGAGGTAGTGTGCATCGAAATATAAATATAATATGCTCAAATATACTAGAACTGCTAAAATATTCAACAAGGGCGGTGGTATAGGCAATCGTCATCGAGAACAGATGACTAGCAATCGTGTTATCGTAAGTAGCTTGTTCTTTCTTGTTCTTTATTTTGAGATTCAGCTTCCATTCCTTACATTCATCAACTCTTTGTATTCTCCTTATTTCCCCTTCCCTTTTCACCCTTTTCCACTTGCGGCTCATTTCTTCACCCGGAACAGAGTATGTAGCTGATTTTCATCGAACAAACCTGTTCGAACGTCTCACACCACTTTACGGATACTTGCATATAACTATAATACGCATCTTCATTCGTCTCTTATTCATTGAATGGATTTGAGAGACAGCGATTCTGGCGTGCTTTCCTCTAAGCATTATCGTGTTAGGAATGTTCCTACTAGAGTATATATGTTTCATAACGGTGATAAATAGACCGAGTTCGATGGACTTTCAAATGGACGAAGCAAATTTCTGATGCCCAGATTTACTACTATAAAAATAAATCAATGCATCATTTGATTAAGCAGTTTCAGAAAACAGCCTGAATTTAATTTGGTAGGACCGTCATTTTAAAGATATCTTCAGGATACGCGGGACAGCGTACTCTATATATTTAGTATAGTTTAAAATGATATCTTATAGGATTCTCAAATCCGAGTCGAAATTGAATTCATGAGCAGTTGCAGTTTTCATACAGGCATGTATGTATGTTTTCACTTAAAGCCTTTTTGACAGCATTTCACAGATGAGGCATCAAAGTTTTCTCCGCACGTTGTCTATTGACAGTCTTGAGCGCAGTGAGATCATATTTGAAGCTCTCGAAAAATTAGTGAATAAAATTATTGCTAAACAGATCGAGAGAAAAGGAGCGTTAGATGCTCCTCTTATTAAATTATCAGAGAATTAAAAGTTGTTTCCTTTTCATTTTTACTATTTATATCATTTCTAAAATAATACTAACATTGACAATAAAATTCGATTGGGTTAGACATCTTCGCTTTAGTGATAAATAGTTGTTACGCAATACATTTGTTCAGTTGAGATGTACTGTTGAATACAAATACAATATACAAATTGTATTATAATTTATAGCGTAACTATGGATAGATTTCAATGGTAAGAAGATTATTTTAAACTCGTACAAGCATATGCCTCTGCTCAAAGTGATGAATCTTTATGCTCTTGTTCAGCAACTGGCCTAATAACATTTATATGACAAAAAAACATATACATCTAGAAAAATTGTATAATACACAACTCACTTCTCGATAAATGTGCGAACATGTGTAAGATGTTCGAATTTCGAATATTTTTCAGATATTCATCCACTTATGTGAAGAACGATTTTTCGCATGAGTCATCTGATTATTTTATTTTTTCTCCGAATGTCCGTACGTTATGTGTGTATTCTGTACATCCTCTGTGAACGCTTTCAGTCCTTCCGGCTTCAGTCCTTCGTCGTTTCCACGATTAGGCCGGTGTCGCTTATTTTGTTTTCAACTGCTGTGACTTGTATTCCCCCTTTAAGGGGGATTACTAGCGTGAATAGCGCGTCGCGCGCTTTTCCGCTGGTTCTTATTTCACCATCCTCAACTTCCGACCGGATTATAACCACATTTCTCGGTGGTTTTACCGCCATTTGTCCGCTTTATTGCTGGCCATCTTCACCTTTTCCGCGTACGAGAGCTGTTTTGACTCGGCCTTCGTTGTTTTCTTAACGGCCGTTTTAAGCCGCTTGCTGGCTTCCAGCGACTTACTCACAGCGCTTAATATCGCAGTTTCCTTATTCTTAGCTTTTAGCTTGTTCTAGCCTTCCGGCTAGATGACAGTTGTGGAGCAGGAGATTCTCCACAAATCCTCTCATATCCTTAAAGTAACGCATTATCGTTGCGGTTTGCCCTTGTTAACTTTGTTGCTCGGGTCGTGGCAGAATGGTAGGACCCTCTTTTCCATATCGCTAGCTCGTTTCCTTATGTCGGGTATTGGCCGCGATTCTTCTTTAGTATCCTCCTTCTCTTCATCAGACCGCTTCTTGATTTCTGGGCTGTTTTGCTTTATCGGTGTAGCGCTTATATTAGTATCTTTAGGGGTTGACCACTCTGCCCCTTTTTCAGGCTTTTGCGTTTTCAAGGGTTGCAAAACCATGCTTGCATTCGTGGCGGGTGGCGGGTGGCGTCTGCCCACGTGAAGACATCTGGATTACATTCGTGGCGTACTGTTTGTACACACGGACAGTGTACGAAGCGACGCGAACACAACCTATCTGCATGCCGTCATCTTGGGTCAACGCATGCTGTCAGGAGATCTTTAAAATGTGTCCAAGGATGTTGGCCGATGTAATTGTTAACAATGACTTGGCTTACTTAGAACCAGGCAGGCAACCGCCAGAGGCAAGGGAGGTGAAGAGGCTCTACAAGCATTTCTGGGGTAGAACTGCACCTCCAAATCCTATAATCCTAGGAAGCAGAGCCTCGGAGTTGTCATTATGTGAATACTTTCTTGTTTCACATGATCTAATAAACCAACACTTCTTTCAACTTTTTTTAAGAAACTGTTTTGAATCGTGCAACATTTTCGATCGATTGTGATATCTCTGGTAATTGCATAGTTTTATTTGTGAATATTACACAAGTAAATATTTCGTTTTTTCGTTCAGATAAACTGCAACGTGATATTATTTTATATCACTGTTGCTTGATCATATTGCACAATTTTTATGCCAAGAGAAACATGCTAAAATTCTACATGTAATTTCTTTAGAGATAGTTGTACATTCAAATCATACAAATATATTCGTCTATAAAGTGATGAAAATTTCCATAATTAGGAGGTTGGCGTATGCTGCGTTTTATATCGCGCAGGAATAATTAACTCCATTTCTTCCAATGACGTTATTACAGAAATTCATACTAACCACATGATCATCTGATTTAAGTGCACGAACGAAAGAATCTATCCGTTATTATTTTTTTCCTTCCATATATCTATAAGTGTCATTTCTCCACTACCCAACATGTTCATATTCTAAACGTATCATGCGCATCTTCTTTCCGTTTCCGTCCCAAAGTTCGCAACGCAAGTATATCATTTCTAATCTTTCCACTTTTCTTCTCCTTTCCTTTTATCTGAATAATGGTTTAGTATTGCATGATTCTTAGGAACATCTAACGCATTCGAGTCGAATTATTTTCCATCACTAAATACATCCTTTCTTCGATACTTCCTACACTGCATACGTACTTTCGTAATTTCTATAGCTTTTCTCTACGGCGAGAGGCGAGAAATATCCAGCGTTTCAGTGTTGGATGTTTGAAATGTTTACATCGTTGCAAAAGCGTTGATCGTTTAATAAAAGATCGTTTAATAAGACCTACTATTTTGGCATATCCTTTGGCATTCGTTGATACCGGCGATTGCTCTCTGCTCACCCTTGTGTTATATTTCACAGACCTTTCTAAGGATTATGTTACCATGTTTCAATATCCATTAATGAATTTTGTAATTTTTAAGACGTTACAGTTATTTGTAATGTATATATAGTCTTACTTTGATTGACTAACTGATTTACTTGCATAATTTAATGAGAAGTAAAACAATAAAATATTGCGTATAAGCTATCATTTTGCTTTCAAAACACCTTAATAGTAATCAATAAAAAATATAACAAGATTCTATTTAGATTTCCTTCTATAACTTTCATATCTCTTCTGCATGTATATAATTTATAAAATATAACATTTAAAAAATATAAACTGGTAAAACATATAATATTCTCATGGGAGAATGTTCTCATTTCTCCTTGTACCGTACATCAATTAATGTCAAATTATACTACAATCAATAAAAATATAGCAGCAGAAATGGAAAATGTAAATAACCCATGGGAGAAAGCAGGGTATCTCTTGTGAAGACACCACAACTCCCATGATCTATTGTCGCAATCATAATTAACTAGAAGTGGTTAGAATGAAATAATTACGTAACTGTAACGCTGACCGTATGTTATGCCAACAATGGGAGCCGAGGCAGTAAAACTCGATAGCGACACATATACCCGTACGGCAACACGTGCTTGCGTGGCGATTACGAAAAACCGACGGCCAGTAGATGAAAGAAGGCCACATGCAGTCGAATGAAATCAAATATTAAAAACAGGGCCTAGGCTAATTAAGATTCTCTTAAGATGTTCACTACCAGCATCACACTATTATGATGCGTCGATTTTCATTCAGAGGTAAGAATCATAGATATGAGAAGACAGTCTCACGTACGATTTCAGGAAACCCAAACTGCAACATCCCGATTCCCACGGAAGTGAAGCCCCAGTGGACCACCACTCCGTGGGGGATGGCATTATAAATAAGCGTAGCAACATGGCGCAGCGCGCATTATTATTTTAATCATTCTTTGTGCTCATTATAATTTACGTACCATATTGTGCTCATTATTTTTGTATTCATTCTTAGTGATCATTGTTATTACGGTTCATTATTATTTTGTTCACTCTTTGTGTTCATTGTTACTACGTTCGTTATTGCGCTCATCATTGCGTTTAAAAATTTTGTATAGTATTTTGCGTTTCGGGGTCTTTAGTTTTTCGGTCAAGAAAAGAGAGCCGCGACTAAGTAAAAAGAAAATTTTATCTTTGAAGTCCTCATTTCATCGCTTAGACAGAAACGGGCATTGTAATTGCGGTATTAATCCAGTTAGTAAATTGTTCAGTCTGTATCGAAATAGATAAATAAAGTAAAAGTTGATAGTAAACTATATTCGAGTTCAAGTAATAAACCCAACAAAAACATCGACGACCACCGGAGCAGCTGAGGTAATGGCGCCAGACAGCACCTACTCCTCAAGGTAAGAAAATTAATTTTGAAAATTTCCTTCTTCTCTGATAATTTCGTTGCCCTCGAGAATCGAATTAGAACTTCCTATCATCGATCTCGTTTTATTTTCGTGAACGGTTTTGAGGATAGAATCATTGTTTAAACTTTAAACAAAGGGGTTGTCCGCTGTGTCGGCTTGTGCGAACGGTGTTTTCAGCTACTCAAACACCCACTGATCTTCGCATTCCTCCTCCCATTGTTGGCAAAACATTGCCCGTCTTTGGGCAAGGCTTGCGAAATCACACAAGTCCCGCACAGGGAGGACCATTAAATACATCGTCGGGGTCAATCGGAAATTAAGAGCAATACCGGCATTGCTATTTACCGATATTCTTGCCATCATTGCATGCGATTGTAAGAGAGAAATAGCAGAACAATTTCCCTTCGAAAATTTAACCAAAGGATCGTTCGCTGTGTTGGCTTGTGCAAACGGTGTTTTCGATTATCGAAAACACCCATCGATCTTCGCATTCCTCCTCCCACTGTTGTCAAAATATTGCCCGTCTTTGGGCAAGGCTTGCGAAACCACACGAACCCCACACAGAGAGGATCGTTGGAATCATCCTCGATTATTAAACTCGACGGGCAAGAAAATTGTGGCAATAGAAACCATCGTAGTTGTGGCAATAGAAACCATCGTAGTAAATGAACTGAGCTTTGGTTCTAACGACAAACTACTATAGCGAAATTAAAAGAGAAGAAGAAGGCAAACGTAGGAATAAATATATATCAAACAACGAATATTCACATTCTTATCCAATCCATCAACGCGAAAATTCTTGTTCTACCTCCTCTAACTAACTAATATACACATATACATATATATATATATATATATATATATATATATATAGATATCAACTATACTAACATCGATACTAAGTGCACACAAAATTCTCTAAAGCATATCACGACAAAATGGACAATTACATAAACTCGCTTGCCAAAAATAGTAATCCTTACTTGGGCTTTCGGTTCGGTTCGGGCCGAGGGTAACACACGGACGGAGATCTCTGTGGAAAAAGTGAAGTGTGAAGGGAAAAAGGAACAGGAAGCATAAAGAGGCATGAAGAAGGGAAAATAAAGAGTGAGCATACAAGGAGAAGGCAAAAGAAAAGCGAAAAAGGAGACAAGAACGAGAGAAAGCTACAAATAAGAAAAACTAGAAAAGAAGAGGTTAGGAGGCTAGAAGCGCGGCAAAACAAAGTAAGGTAGGGAAACGGCAGATGGCGACAAACAGGGGAAGACCAAGGAGTACTGGTAAAGCAGTCTTCAAAAATACACTGGACAAATACAGTTCGACAGAAAAAGAGACACCAGCCAGAGAGAAAGTAATGGAGGCAGTGGTGGAAGAAATAGAGAAAATGGAAAGAGGATTCGAGGCAATGATCGAGGAAATAAAATATATATATATTGGAAAAGCAAGTGGAGGAGCTGAAGAGAGAAATGAAAGAGGAAAGGGAAAGAAGGGAAAGAGAGACAGACAGAGAGAAAGGAGAGTGGGAATGGGAAAAGAAAGAATTATTGGGTAGAATCAGAAGAATTGGAGAGGATCAGGACAGGACAGAGAGAGAGAGGAAAGAAGAAGAAACATAGTAATCAAGGGAGTGGACTGGAACGAAGGAAGCAATGAAGAGACAGTAAAGGAGTTCATAAACGAAAAAATGAGGATAGGGGCAGAAGTAGAAAAAGCACATATGATAAAGGTGGGGTGGGGGGGGGCAAGAACACAATAATAGTGGCAACGATGAAATCAATGGAGGAAAAAATAAGGATAATGAAGGAGAAAAGCAAATGGGAAAGGGGCGTATACATGGACGATGATCTGACAAAAAAAGAAAGGGATGGGAAGCAACACATAAGAAGGGTAGCCAGAGAAAGAATGGAACAAGGCGAATATGTAAGGACAGAATACAAGAAACTAACAATAGAGAACAAATGGTACAGGTGGAACGAAAACGGAGAGAGGCTGGAGGAAGAAAGAAAGAGAGGGGAAGGAAAATGAAAAAAGAGGAACAGGAGGGGGGACTACAATGGGGATGAAAACGTGCTTCTGAAATGTAGCAGGGCTAATAAGTAAGGACAAAAGAGAAAAGTTAAAATATAGACTACCCAAAGAATTCGACTGGAAATGCAGGGCAGCAATGACAGTAAGGAAAAAAGGAAGAGCAAAGGGAAGAATAACAACGGGTATAAATAAAAACCTAAGAGAAATAGGATATAAAGGAATTAGTGATAATATAGTTGGAAGAAAAATAATATACAATTACAAGACGTATAGGATAATGATGGTTTATAATCAAGATACATAAGGGACATGGAAAAAAATAGAGGAAAGAGTAGACGGAAGAGAAGAGGAAGTGGTGATCATCAGCGGAGACTGGAACGCAAGAACGGGAGAAGAGGGAGGGTCGATAAACGAGGACGTAGGGAAAGAAAAAAACAGACGATCAAAAGACAAGACAATAAACATGGAAGGAAGAACACTGCTAAAGATAATCAATGGCAGCGATAAAGAAGGAGAGGAGCGGACCTATATATTGGCGAGAGAGGAAACTCAGTAATAGACTATGTGATTGGCAATCAGGAGGCGACAGAAGAAATAATTTACATGAAAATAGGAAAAAGAACAGAGTCAGGCCACATGCCGTTAGAAATAGAAATAGGGGGGGGGGCGGACGGAATTACAAAAAAATGAGGAAAAGGAAGAAGAAGAGAAGGAGAAGAGGGAATGGACAAACAAAAGTGTGGAGAAATACTTGGACGAATGTAAAGACTGGACCTGCAGCGGAAGAACAGTAGCGGAAATGTGGACAGAAATCAACAAGAAGATAAACGAAGCAATGCAAAAGAAGAAAGTAAAGATAAGGAACAGAGAGAGAGGAAAAGAGAGTAAAAGAGAGATGAGAAGAAAGGTGACAAAGTTTATGAAAGGAAAATACAGTAGAGAAGCTCTTATGGAGGAAAAAAGGCATTCAAATAGAGGTGCAAACAAAGAAAGGAAAGATACGAAGAAGAAGAAATGGTGAAAATCAAGAAGATCAAAACAGAACAAGAAGCGTGGAAATACATAAATAAATACAGAAGGAGAAGAGAGAATATAGATGAAGATTATATGAAATAAGCGAGGAAGAGTGGAAAAATCATTTTATGGAAATTTTAGAAGGAACAGAGCACAAAGAGGGCAGGAAAAAAGAGGAGCATCGAGCAGAAGAGAAAATAATGGAGGAGAGAGAAGATAATATATAGAGATGGAAGAGGTGATATACAAACTAAGAAACTTGAAGGAGAAGAAAGCAGTGGGGGAAGGCGGGTTAGAAAATGAAGTATGGAAGTATGCACCGAAGGAAGTGGGTGAAGCGTTATGGGCTCTGTTAAGGAAAATATGGAATGGGGTGGGGATACCAGAAGATTGGAAAAAAGGAGCAAATATGTCCGATATATAAAAAGAGGGACAAGAGAGTAGGGAAGGGTTACAGAAAAGTAACATTAATGGATACAGCATACAAGATCTGTGCAGGGATACTGCACGAACGACTGAAGGCAGAGATTGAAAACAAACTGAAAGAGAGCCAATTCGGATTCAGAAAAGAAAGACGCGGTATTTGTGATAAACCATATCATAGACAAACAGTTGAGTAGAGAAAAAGAAAAACTACATGCCTGCTTTGCGGACTTAAAAGCGGCGTTCGACAGGCTAAACAGAAAGAAATTGGAGGAGAAAATGAGAAAAATGGGGATTAACGAAAACTTAACCAGAAGGAATAAAGAGATATACGCAGAAACAAAGAATGTGGTAAGAATCAAGAATAACAACACAAAAGAATTTTGGACAGTGAGGGGAGTCAGACAAGGATGCCCGTTGAGCCCTATTTAACATCTACGTGGCGGGGCTGGAAGAAGAATTAAGGAAAGGACAAGTCGGGGGGGGGGGGCATAGTGGCAGGAGAAAGAAAGGTATGGTCATTGACATATGCAGACGATATTGTGCTGATGGCTGATAGAGAGGAGAAGCTAAAGGAAATGCTAAAGGGATTCGAAATATTTTTAAAGGAAACCGAATTGGAACTGAGCACGAAAAAGGCCAAGAGTGTAGTTTTCGCAAAAAACGAAAGAACAAGAGGAGACAAAGAAAATGGAAATGGGGAGAACGAGAATTAGAAGAAGTGGACGAGATAAGATACCTAGGGTACATACTACTGAAAAAACGGTAGTGATGAGAAACATATAGAAGACAGGAAAAAGAGAGCAAGAATAGCAATGAAGAAAACATGGAGCGTGGAAGAAAAAATTTCCAAACAGGACAACAAGAGGAGAATGAAGATGTTTGGAACGCTGGTAGAGAACGTGGCGCTGTTTGGAGCATAGGTATGAGGCTGGAACATGGAAGAAAGGCTGGATAGAATACAAAGAAGATATGTGAAATGGAGCTTAGGTTTAGATATGACAACACCGAATTATATATCGATAGAAGAATGTAAGCTAACAGAAATCAAAGAAAAAGTATTAGGAAGAGCAGCAAGATATGAATGGAAAGCCATAGAGTCAAAAAAGGAACCAGTAAAGAAGTGCATAAAGGAAAGAGAGAGAAACTGGGGAAATGGCCAATAACGGAAAAGAGCAAGAAAGAGAAAGAAGGGACTAGAAAGGATGAGAAATGGAGGGACACAGATGGAAGTAAGAGAAGAGCAAGAAAAGATGACACTAGACCAGATTATAGAAGAAAGGAGAAAGAGAGAAGCAGAAGAGAGGGGGGAAAGGATAAGGGAATCAAAATATGACAAACATTATAGAAAAATCGCCAAAGAAGAGTTAGCAAAATACTTAGAAGGGAGGATGAAGTGGAAGGACAGAAAAATATTAGCAAGATTCAGATGTGGAAACGAGACTAAATCAAGGGAATACTGGAAAGAAGAGGGAGAAAAAAGATGCAAGCTATGTAAAAAGAAAGAAGAAGACCTGAGACACGTAATAGAAGAATGAGAAATAACAGGAGAACCAAGGGACACGGAAAATAATAATAATAATAATAATAATAATAATAATAATAATGATAATGATAATAATAATAATGATAATAATAATAATGATAATAATGATAATAATGATGATGATGATGATGATGATAATAATAATAATAATAATAATGATAATAATGATAATAATGATAATAATGATAATAATAATGATGATGACGATGATGATGATGATGATGATGATGATGATGATGATGATGATGATGATGATAATAATAATAGTAATGATGATGATGATGATGATGATGATGATGATGATGATGATGATGATGATAAGAATAATGATAATAATAATGATAATAGTTATCCTTACTCATCCTCAATTATTGACAAATCACACACCCATACATTCTAATTAAAACGTTAAAAACCTTCCTTATTTTATTTTGTTTTTTTTTATTATGGGTAATAGCACAGAAATCCCCATGCTATAGTAATTAGCAAATGATACAAAAATGTAAGTATTTGTAGAAACAAATAAGAACGTTTAATAAAGGAAAAATTAAAAAGAAAATGATAGATACTTCTACCTCTCAGAGGGATCAAGCAAAAGGACCAAACGCATCGAGATCTACAGTAAGACACGGTAAACCGGCCTATCCTGTTCAATATCCATGTTTAGTGTCCTATTATAAATGTATGGCATGAACAAGAACGGCAATCAAAATAATAAATCAGCAATAGCATTCGTAAATGATATGTTAATTACATCAGAAACAATAAACCGTGACAAATAAAAATCCAGCTGCAAGACCTAGTCAAGAAAGTAGAAAATTACGCTTTCCAACACGGAAGCTAAGAATCTACACCCATAAATGTGAAACAATCTCGTTCAGTCCATATATTTCAAAAACTTCAAAAGCAAAGTACGACGTGAGAATAAATTCGAAAATATTCTTCCATACAACAGAAAATATCAACGGAAAATTTTCCGATGCAAACAAAGTTAGATGCTTCGGAGTCCATCTAAACTTCGGGTTAAATCACAACGACAACATAAAGACACAGTTATAGAAAGCAGATAAATTCTTCTTATAGCTCATAAGACTACCTTACTCGAAAGATTCGCACAGATCAATAAAACTTCACTGCTACAAAACACTAATTAGACCAACCATTCTAACGTATGGTCGTTAAATCTGTTTCAATGTAAGTGTCAACGCCACGGAAAAATTAAGAATCATTGAAAGAAAATACATCACAGCATGTTTAGGAATATATAGATTGCCAGAATTGAAATTTAGCAAATATAGCAAATCACAAGCTATACGAAGAGCCCAAATTAATCCATATCGATTCTTCATTCTTAAATTAGTCAGACCACTGGTCAAAGATACACAAAATAATCATAAACTTCATCGTCGCCCACAATCTATAGTCAAACCCGTTATACCATAAACACGTTCAAAAAGCAGGTTATTTCCCCCCGGAATCCTTCACCTGTTTAGATAGCGTGAAATTAATCCAAAACAATAATAACTTAGCATTATTCTATCACTACAGCAGAAACGTAATAATAAAAAATACTGTACGATAGCGACATAGACCATAAGGATAGCAATATAAGACTTATGTATAAATTGTCAACCGTAGATTTAAGTGAGACACTCAAAGACAATAAAGATAAATATTGGTGGCTAACCACCGTAGAAAATTAAATTATAGCAATAAGAAAACCGTATGTTTAGTTAGTAAATGAACCAAAGATTGTAAGCAAAGATCACAAAAGAACAAAAATGTCACGTAAACTTGAGGGTTAGACGATAAAATAGCTGAGTCGTAACACAACTATTAATTTTGTTTTCATTAATCTTTATTATGAATTCAGCAATCACAATGAAATACACACTGAATTAACACACACAAATCACAATTCACTCCAATCACCTTATGTAAAACCTAGTTACACTGATACGTTAAGTACGCGACTGTTATAAGGATAGAGACCGGTAAAGATATGTTGACTATTCTAAGGATACGGAATAAGTGAAGTTTTACTGACGATACTGTGTCTGGGGAAAGCTAGGGATGAGTGTGTCTAAGGACACGGGACTATCGGACTTGTTGATGATAATTTTTGTTAAGGAAGTGAGGGTAGTAGACATCTTTCTCCGATTGGATAATAAGACGGTTGGTGGACCAGGAAGGGTTTTAGCCGCCCTCGTGAGAAAGTTGCTAACGCAACATAGCAGACGCGAGGAAAACCTACTTTCCCTGTTAACCCGTAGTAAACAATAAACGTAAAAGGAAATCTAAGACAAGAGATACTCGCTTGGCCTGAAGGACCTTAACTATGAAAATTCCAAGACCCCTGGTGGGTACTTAGGACTACTGAGGGCACGCGCCAAGGATGTGCAGACATCTGGGCGCCATCCTGCCCGCGGTGTGTGGCCTGGTCTCTGATGTGAATTGACGTTATACAAACACAGTTAAATTAAGAAAATGTTCCCTGCAATTGTGTAATCATATATACGTAATTATATATCTCATACGTTTATTCTCTTTCTTCCCCCTCCTAAAATGTCAGCGATCCATAATACAATATCGGGCCTCCCTATACTAGTTTGTAAGTTCATAGTCTAAGGAATGGTTACATTGTAAGTCAATAAATGGTAGTATGAAGTGCAACGTTTATGTGAGCACCTATACTAGGCGTACATTACGCAAACATTAAAAACTTCCCACAAGCTGAGACCCTCAACTCATAAATCAAATTCTTTTTATTTTTGATTCATTGTAGTAAATGAAATCATTTACCAACATATTTGTCACACTTTTCTCATTCAGATAAGACCAAGCACGATATAATTTGGAGCACATTTGCTTACTGAGTAAATGATAATTAAATACATATCAATAAGTAAATCTAACATCACAAATATATTAGTAAAAGTTTAATTTTGGAAAAGTTAGAAATAAAAAAGTTTTACTTTTGATTCAGCACATAGATACATTGTCTCCGCGCTATCTGCCACTTGTAGTTTAATTTGATAATCCACGATAAGATAAACTTAAGTAGATGTTTATGTATTGTTGTATATTATTATATAAAATTAATTTTAATAAAAATTTAATACAAAATTTTAATTCAAATCAAAATGTAGTATATTTAAGAATTTATGAGTTATAATAAATTTAATTTTTTAATAATTATATTTTAATATTAATTTGAAAGAGGATTCAAAAGTAAAATTAATAAATTAATTAATTTGAAAATAGTTTTGAAAAGTGTACAAATTGCCCGTCAATTTCATTCGTGGAATAAGTCGTAACATAGTAAAAATATTGGAAAATGTTTTTAGATAAAAAATTAGTTTTTATAATATTTCATTTTTAATGAAAATTATTTAAATTGAATTTTTTTTTAAATAATAAATTTAATATTTTAGTTTAAAATTTATTAAATTATATTTTTGTAAAGTTGTATAATAAATAATTGTTAAAGTAATAATTTATGAAATAATACAATGATTTATAGATTTAGTAATGTGAATGAAATTTTAAAGAATTAAATAAGTAAAATAAATTTTGTACCTTTTGTATCAGGGTTAATTAATATAATTTAATAATTTTATTATTCTCGAAAGAAAAAGAGTTAAATATTTAATTATGTTTTTGTTGAATAAAAAATTATAATATATATTTAGAAATTAAATATTAATCGATTATTTTTATATCTAGTTTTTTTTAAATGAATTTAATTTATATATAAAAAATATAAAAAATTTATTTTATAATTTTTTTTATTTTTATATAAAAAATTTATGGGATAATCTATAAATTTAAATATATAATTAAATTATTATTATTATTATTTAAAAATTTATATTATAATTATATTGATTTAGTAATAATTTTTATTAATAAATACTTAATAATTTAATAATTTTATTTTAAAAATTTAAGAAATTTATATAAAATTGAATAATATATATTTATTAAAAAAAATAATTTATAATTTATTTAAATTAAGTATAATGATTATATTAGTAATATTTTATGTTTAAAATTTTTATTTTTTAATAAATTTTGAATATATATATATATATATATAAGGAATTAGGCAAATTAAATATATTCACCTGTTTATCAAAAACATGGCTTATTGATTTTAATTTTAAGTCTATCTGCCCAATGATTTAATTATTTAATGGCTGCAGTATAATTGACTGTACAAAGGTAGCATAATCAATTGTTTTTTAATTAAAAACTAAAATGAAAGAATTAATGAGATATATACTGTCTCATATATATATATAATTAATTTAAATTTTTAGTAAAAATGCTAAAATATATTTATGGGACGATAAGACCCTGTAGAATTTTATATTTATATATATTAGATTTTAAATTCTTTAAATATAAATATTTAATTGGGAGGATTAGTAAATTTATAAAACTTTATTTTAAATATAAACTTTAATTAAAGAATAATTAATGATCTTGTATTATAAATTAAAAGAATAAATTACCTTAGGGATAACAGCGTAATATCTTTTTAAAGATCATATTAATAAAGATGATTGCGACCTCGATGTTGAATTAAGATAAATTTTAAATGCAGAAGTTTAATAATTAAGTCTGTTCGACTTTTAAAATCTTACATGATTTGAGTTCAAATCGACGTGAATCAGATTGGTTTCTATCTATAAAAATAAATAAATTATTTGTACGAAGGGACTATAATTTTTAATTAAATTATATTATTAACTTTAATAAATAATTTTGATTATATTAGCAAATTAGTGCATTAAATTTAGAATTTAAGTAAATTATAATAAAATTATAATATATAATATTATTTTTTTTTAATTTTTTATTAATGATATTTATAATTTTGATTAGAGTGGCTTTTATAACTTTATTTGAGCGTAAAATATTAGGTTATATTCAATTACGAAAAGGTCCAAATAAATTAATAATTAAAGGTTTATTTCAACCTTTCAGAGATGCTTTAAAATTGATATCAAAGGAATTTTTTTTTTAAATTTTAATAATTTATATTTATATAGTCCAATAATTATATTTTTTTTATCATTAATATTATGATTTATTTATCCTTGAATATATTCTTTTCTTTTTATTGATTATAGAATTATTTTTTTAATATTAATTTTGAGATTAATGGTTTATCCAATTATAATAATTGGTTGAGTGTCTTTATGTAATTATTCAATTTTAGGTTCATTACGTTCAGTTTCTCAAATAATTTCATTTGAAATCTTATTATTTTTGTTTTTTTTTTTTTACTAATAATTTTAATTGAGAATTATTCTTTATTTATATTTATAAAATTTCAATATAATATATATATATATATTTTTTATATATATCCTTTATATATTATTTTTATAATTAGAGCATTAATTGATTTAAATCGAGTCCCATTTGATTTGATTGAAGGTGAATCAGAATTAGTTTCTGGATTTAATGTTGAATATTATAGAAGATTATTTGTATTAATTTTTTTTATCTGAATATTTAAACGTTATATTTATAAGATTGTTATTAACAACAATGTTTTTTGGATTAAATTGATGATCATTTAGTCTTATTTTAGTTTATTTATTTCATTTAATTTTATTAATTATAATTCGTGGTGTTTTACCTCGTATTCGATATGATAAATTAATAATAATATGTTGGGTTGAATTATTAGTGTTAATTTTAATATATTTAATATTAATTTATTTAATAAAAGAATTTATTGTTTTGATAGTATTTTAATTTGTATTTAAAAAAATATTTAATTTTTAATAAAATTTTTTTATAATAAATTATTATTAATTTTAAATTAATTTTATTAATTTAAAAATTATAAAAATTTATATGTATATATACAGATTAAGTTTTTAATTATTATATTTAAATATATAAGTTTGTTTATATAAATTTAATTAATTAAAAAATTAATTTTTATTAAATTTATATATATATAAATAAATTATTTAATATTTATTTATTGATTTATAATTAATATTATTAATTTAAAAATTAATTTTATTTTAAAAATTATATTTAAATATGTGTGTGTGTGTATTTTATATATATATTTAAATATGTGTGTATATTAATAAATTTGTATGTATTTATATAAATATATTAATATTATTAGTAAGTTTGTGTTATATATATATATATATATATAAATATAAATAAGTAAATTTGTGTGTGTATTTAAATATATTAAATATATATATATATAATTTATGTGTATTTAAATTTTAAAATATTTATATACATATATATATTTATAGATATATATATATAAATTAAATTTTTTATTTTTTATATTTAATTTATTTATAGGTTTTATTAAATAAATTATAAATTTATTAGATAAATTTAAAATTAAAGAAAAATGTAAATATAATTAATTTTGATTTAAATTAAATAAATTATTTATGTTTAATAATTATAATAATTTAATTATATAATTAAATTTTAATTTATAATTAGATAATTGTTTATTTAAAGTTAATGGAAAATTTTATTTCTATAATATGATTTCAAGTCATATACTTATTCAAGTTCATTAACTAATTATTTTTTTTTAATAATATATCTCAAATATTATTTATAAAAAGTGATAAAATTAAATATATAAAATATAATGATGTAAATAATATATTTAAATTTGTATATGGATATTCAAGTATTTGTTTTCCTAATCAAGTAAGTATAACACAAATGTTAATAAATCATCAATAAAAAATTTTATTTATAAAATAAAATTTGTTATTTTTTAAATTATTTGAGTTAATTAATGGAATTAAATATAAAATAAAAATTGATATAAAAAGTATAATTACTCCTCCTAATTTATTTGGAATTGTTCGTAGAATTGAATATGCAAATAGAAAATATCATTCAGGTTTAATATGAATTGGTGTAATTATTGGATTTGCTATTTTAAAATTATCTGGATCACCTAGGATATAAGGTATTTGTAAGTTAATTAATATAAATAAAATAAAAGTTAAGATGATTGTAATTAAATCTTTAATTGAAAAATATGGATGAAAATTAATTTTATAAATGTTTAGTTTGGAATGAATTGGATTTGATGATCCTGTAATATGAAGAATAATTAGATGTATGAATACTATTATTAAGATTAAAAATGGTAAAATAAAATGAAACGAATAAAATCGATTTAATGTATCATTATTAATTGAAAATCCTCCTCAAATTCATTCAACTGTAAATTGTCCAATATAGGGAATTGCTGAAATTAAATTAGTAATTACTATTGCTTCTCAAAAAGATATTTGACCTCATGGTAATACATAACCAAGAAATGCTGTTGCTATTGATAAAAATAGAATTGAAACTCCAATTAATCAAACTTGTAGTAATTTAAATGAATAATAATATATATTTCGTGCGATATGTAAATATATAATGAAAAAATAAAATGATGCACCGTTTATATGAATTAATCGAATTAATCATCCTGAGTTTATATCTTTTATAATATTTGAAATTCTATAAAATGCAATATTAATATTTGGACAATAATGTATTGATAAAAATAATCCTGAGATAATTTGAATTATTAAAAATATTCCAAGTATTGATCCAAAATTTCATAAGTAATTAATATTAATTGGAGTAGGTAAATTAATAAATGATATTGGTAAATTTATTATATGAATTTTATAAATTGATGAAATTACTTTTTTCATTTTTTTGCTCGTAAGTTTTTGTTTTTAATATAACAAATTTTTGTTATAATAAATAATATAATAATTAAGAAAATAATAAATATTAAAAGAATGTAATAGTTGGGATTTAAATATAATGTTTTAATATTATAAATTTTATTATTTTTGTAATAATTAAAATTTAATATTTTAATATTTATATCATAATGATTAATTAAGAATAAAAAAAGTTAATATTAAAATTAAATTTGTAAAAAATAAATGTAAATAATTGGTTTTTTTAAATGGTTCATTAATTAAACTAATAAAATAAGAAAATAAAATTAAAATTCCTCTAATAAAAATAATTAATAAGATATATAAGTTTAATGAAATTATTTGTTTATATGTTAATGATATTTATTTTTATAAAAATAATATAAAAAATTAAATATAATATTTGTTTTAAAGGTGATATAAAGGTATTTATATAAAAATAATTTAAAATTAAAATTAAATTAATATTTAAATTTATAAATATAAGGAAGAATAGAATTATAAAAGTTTTCATTAATAATAGATTAATATATTAAAATTATCTATAGTTATATTAATATTTTTAAATTTTTAATTTACAAAATTAATGTTTTTATTAAACTATATAACTAAAAATATTAATTTAACAAAAAATAGTTTAAATTAAAATAATAATTTTGGGAATTATAGATATTTTTATAAAATTTTTTTGAAATTTAATATTAAATTAAGTAATTTAATTTTTTTTAAGTTGATTAATATTAAATTTATTTTAGAATTTGTTATTGTGAATTTAATTTTATTAATTTTAATTATTTTATTAAACAACAATAATATTTATTTTTTATGTACTCAATGTACCGTACGTATTAATTTCAATTCAGAGTATCCTGCTATTATTATTAATTGGATATAGTGCACTGCTATATAATATTGATAGTTCAAGAAAAGTATTAAAGCAGTGAAAATTATAGAGTTTTTAAGAAACAGGACGACAGAAGCAGGACAGAATCGCAACAGACGGACATTGCAAAAATGTCTTTTGCTCCGCCTCCAAGGGTTTGCACCCCCCCAAATGTTTTCAAAATTTCCTAAGGAATTATACCTGGCTTTATGCCCTAGCAAATTTTATGACCGTATGAAAACATACTTCTTAGTTTCCTACTTTCTTTCATATTTCCCCATTCCTATTTTCGTAGTTAATAAGTTGAAACTAATTCGTATTCAATGTATCTCAAATATTATTTATAAAAAATGAGAAAATTAAATATATAAAATATAATGATGTAAATAATATATTTAAATTAGTATATGGGTATTCAATTATTTGTTTTCCTAATCAAGTAAGTATAATAAAAATATTAATAAATGATCAATAAAAAATTTTAGTTATAAAATAAAATTTATTATTTTTTAAATTATTTAAATTAATTAATTAAACCTAACCCCAATCTTAGGATTTTGTTAATTAAGGTCCTTCAAACGGACAAACAGTCTTTATCCCAATAGTCCCTAAATCTACCACCTACTACGGGAAGATACGGGAAATTTGCTTTTCTCACGTACGACGCTTCCTACTAGCATCTTTCTCTCAAGGATGGTTAGTATCCTTTTCCAACCACCAACTCAAAATTTAGCCAATTAACAACGACGTCCACTTCCCTCACTTTCCGAACCAACGCTTTCCTAAACGAATCCGATGATCTCGTATCCTTAGACACACCCCATCATAGTTTTTCCTATCCAGCATCATCGTGACGGAAAGTCAGTCGCGAGACGCCTGTCCGAATTGATAGTTGATAGTTGGCAGCAATCACTGATCCGAGTTGCTCGACATCTCAGGCAATCATCGTCCGAACTCGTAGCGCATATCGAATCGTATCTACCCGAATCTACCCGAGTTCGAACTTGTAATCGCGAACCGCGAACCGAAATTAATAACCGCGAGTTTTACGTCAAGTATACTCACCGAATATATTTTGTTAATAAATATTTATTGTTAAACATATTCGAGTGTTCCTTCAATACCTATCACGCCCATCACCTCAGAAGTAACGACGGTGAAGGGCAAGCGGTGGGGATCACCACTACGAGGGGACGAAAGGAGCTGCTCCCGGGGCCCCAACGGGAATGATTATGGGCCATAGAATAAGAATACATATAAAAAATTTCCTGCAAAAAGTGATAATTTCGTGGATAGAAGATTGTGGATCAAAGGAAAACGACGAAGAAATATCTAGTACAGCAAACACTTATGAGACATATGACAAGCAGATCATCCAGACTAGATCACCCACAAAGACTATCAAATTTCGGAAAACATAAACTTATAAACATAGTGTCTAGTCGTCGGAGTAAAAAAGCCCCAAAACCCCAATGTAGAATTTGCACAATTAAAAAAGAAAAGAAGTAGAATATGTTTTGTCTGTAAATTTTGCAATGTTCCATTACACAGAAGCGATTGTTTTGGACGATATCACACTTTTAAAAAAATATTAAATTATTATTTGCTTGAGGAAAATCATTGTATGGATTATGGAATATTATATAAATATTAATCTAAAAACGATTCTAATAGATCAAATAAATATCAATATAAATATTATAAGTAATTTCGCCAAATTTGAGTTAACATTTCTATAGGTATGAGAAAGAGCGCGTATATTCCCGCGCGATATCCTAGAGTCTAAACAGAGCTAGAGTCTAAACTGGCTTCAACGATGTATCTGCGACCGAGTGAGAGGTAGACAGTACATAGGATTTTCAACCGCTACTGGTCGGTAAAATGATACGATAGTACACAACAAGTGTATAAGGTGAAACCGTGAATGTGCGTGCGTGCGTGCGTGCGTACGTGCGTGCGTACGTGGATAACGATAAGGCGAAGCGAATAATATGCATAGTGAATCTTTTCTGTCTTTTGTGAAGAAAGGTTTCATTTTTCATTCTTTTGGTCTCTTCCCTCTCGTTTCTTTTTTCTTTTCTTCTCTCCAGCGTCACATGAAGCGCACAAATGTCCAAATCTTTCCACGGTTCTTTCTTGGTTCGCTATATTTTGCGAATGAAATTGTACTTCAAATCCACTATATCCAAACGTCTTCCCCTATCCTTTCCTATTTCTCTACCTATATGTCGGAGATGAAAGGAAAGCCGAAGCCTTTCCTTGGAAATTTTCGGAACATCCTCTAGTACTTTAGCCTAGATTTTATTATAGCTGTAATTGTTTAAAATTAGTGATAGCGAGATTGGCTTCGAGGTGACAATTGGTCGCCGAACGTAGCCACGGTCACGAGATAAACGTTTTGCCTAACGGAGGTCTGACGAGTGGTTGTATGGGTTTTCCGAGAAGTGTGATTGTGGCGGCATGCGGCCTCGAGAGCGGGCCTAGCCACGTGTGAGGTTACCTCGGAGGTGCCGATACAATGGGACATACATTGGCTAGTCCACGCGAAAAGTTGTCACGCGCCCAAAATTCCGATCTTAACCCGACATATATTTTAAATAACCCAGAGCGGTCGGAGCCTATATCGAATCGATAAAGTTTGGACCCACGTAAAAATAAGTATAAAGCTCAGGAGTTTTGTCGTTTGGGTATTCAATTGTGTGTTCACTATCGTTACTACTCGCACTCCGCACTCGTAGTACAAATCGACAAATTTTTACAATTTGTTAATTTATCAACCACGGTTGATCATTTTACAATCCACAGGAAAATGATAACATGCTCGATATTCTAGTTCGTGTTTGAAGATACATAAAAAATATATATTTATGCACTTCCTATACTACATATCTCATTGAGCATGCGAAAACTCGCTAGTAGAACGGTAGTAGTAGGTTATGAAAATACATCTAATTCATAAATATATTGTGAAAATTATGTAAAGAAATATAAATAGAAGATAAATTTGAGATAACAAAATGATAGCACGCGCCATACAAAATATATTTTAGAAAAAATAAATGATTTCTTATACTTTTTTACTTATATTTATTTACCTATATTTTTACTTCCCTTGTAAAATATCTATTATATTTCGATGTACTCAGTTTTCTAATATTTTCATGTTAAATTATATTATTCTTTCAGAGTTATATAATTTTGCTCTTTCACTATTTGAAACTATTTCCTTCCACGAAACGATTTCCTTCGACGAAAACCATGCCATGCTTTGAAATACAACTTTTCAAAACATTTAATGTAAAAATAGGCAGGTCATGATCCATACTGATATATACATATTTTCTCATTTGGAGTTAACATCGCAAAAAGTTCCTTCTTGCTTAAATTTCATTTACGATAAGTATCTTCTGTTTGTTCTTCAGTCATAATCACGGAAATAAATGGTCGAAGAGGTAGTGTGCATCGAAATATAAATATAATATGCTCAAATATACTAGAACTGCTAAAATATTCAACAAGGGCGGTGGTATAGGCAATCGTCATCGAGAACAGATGACTAGCAATCGTGTTATCGTAAGTAGCTTGTTCTTTCTTGTTCTTTATTTTGAGATTCAGCTTCCATTCCTTACATTCATCAACTCTTTGTATTCTCCTTATTTCCCCTTCCCTTTTCACCCTTTTCCACTTGCGGCTCATTTCTTCACCCGGAACAGAGTATGTAGCTGATTTTCATCGAACAAACCTGTTCGAACGTCTCACACCACTTTACGGATACTTGCATATAACTATAATACGCATCTTCATTCGTCTCTTATTCATTGAATGGATTTGAGAGACAGCGATTCTGGCGTGCTTTCCTCTAAGCATTATCGTGTTAGGAATGTTCCTACTAGAGTATATATGTTTCATAACGGTGATAAATAGACCGAGTTCGATGGACTTTCAAATGGACGAAGCAAATTTCTGATGCCCAGATTTACTACTATAAAAATAAATCAATGCATCATTTGATTAAGCAGTTTCAGAAAACAGCCTGAATTTAATTTGGTAGGACCGTCATTTTAAAGATATCTTCAGGATACGCGGGACAGCGTACTCTATATATTTAGTATAGTTTAAAATGATATCTTATAGGATTCTCAAATCCGAGTCGAAATTGAATTCATGAGCAGTTGCAGTTTTCATACAGGCATGTATGTATGTTTTCACTTAAAGCCTTTTTGACAGCATTTCACAGATGAGGCATCAAAGTTTTCTCCGCACGTTGTCTATTGACAGTCTTGAGCGCAGTGAGATCATATTTGAAGCTCTCGAAAAATTAGTGAATAAAATTATTGCTAAACAGATCGAGAGAAAAGGAGCGTTAGATGCTCCTCTTATTAAATTATCAGAGAATTAAAAGTTGTTTCCTTTTCATTTTTACTATTTATATCATTTCTAAAATAATACTAACATTGACAATAAAATTCGATTGGGTTAGACATCTTCGCTTTAGTGATAAATAGTTGTTACGCAATACATTTGTTCAGTTGAGATGTACTGTTGAATACAAATACAATATACAAATTGTATTATAATTTATAGCGTAACTATGGATAGATTTCAATGGTAAGAAGATTATTTTAAACTCGTACAAGCATATGCCTCTGCTCAAAGTGATGAATCTTTATGCTCTTGTTCAGCAACTGGCCTAATAACATTTATGTGACAAAAAAACATATACATCTAGAAAAATTGTATAATACACAACTCACTTCTCGATAAATGTGCGAACATGTGTAAGATGTTCGAATTTCGAATATTTTTCAGATATTCATCCACTTATGTGAAGAACGATTTTTCGCATGAGTCATCTGATTATTTTATTTTTTCTCCGAATGTCCGTACGTTATGTGTGTATTCTGTACATCCTCTGTGAACGCTTTCAGTCCTTCCGGCTTCAGTCCTTCGTCGTTTCCACGATTAGGCCGGTGTCGCTTATTTTGTTTTCAACTGCTGTGACTTGTATTCCCCCTTTACGGGGGATTACTAGCGTGAATAGCGCGTCGCGCGCTTTTCCGCTGGTTCTTATTTCACCATCCTCAACTTCCGACCGGATTATAACCACATTTCTCGGTGGTTTTACCGCCATTTGTCCGCTTTATTGCTGGCCATCTTCACTTTTTCCGCGTACGAGAGCTGTTTTGACTCGGCCTTCGTTGTTTTCTTAACGGCCGTTTTAAGCCGCTTGCTGGCTTCCAGCGACTTACTCACAGCGCTTAATATCGCAGTTTCCTTATTCTTAGCTTTTAGCTTGTTCTAGCCTTCCGGCTAGATGACAGTTGTGGAGCAGGAGATTCTCCACAAATCCTCTCATATCCTTAAAGTAACGCATTATCGTTGCGGTTTGCCCTTGTTAACTTTGTTGCTCGGGTCGTGGCAGAATGGTAGGACCCTCTTTTCCATATCGCTAGCTCGTTTCCTTATGTCGGGTATTGGCCGCGATTCTTCTTTAGTATCCTCCTTCTCTTCATCAGACCGCTTCTTGATTTCTGGGCTGTTTTGCTTTATCGGTGTAGCGCTTATATTAGTATCTTTAGGGGTTGACCACTCTGCCCCTTTTTCAGGCTTTTGCGTTTTCAAGGGTTGCAAAACCATGCTTGCATGTCGTGGCGGGTGGCGGGTGGCGGGTGGCGGGTGGCGGGTGGCGGTCTGCCCACGTGAAGACATCTGGATTACATTCGTGGCGTACTGTTTGTACACACGGACAGTGTACGAAGCGACGCGAACACAACCTATCTGCATGCCGTCATCTTGGGTCAACGCATGCTGTCAGGAGATCTTTAAAATGTGTCCAAGGATGTTGGCCGATGTAATTGTTAACAATGACTTGGCTTACTTAGAACCAGGCAGGCAACCGCCAGAGGCAAGGGAGGTGAAGAGGCTCTACAAGCATTTCTGGGGTAGAACTGCACCTCCAAATCCTATAATCCTAGGAAGCAGAGCCTCGGAGTTGTCATTATGTGAATACTTTCTTGTTTCACATGATCTAATAAACCAACACTTCTTTCAACTTTTTTTAAGAAACTGTTTTGAATCGTGCAACATTTTCGATCGATTGCGATATCTCTGGTAATTGCATAGTTTTATTTGTGAATATTACACAAGTAAATATTTCGTTTTTTCGTTCAGATAAACTGCAACGTGATATTATTTTATATCACTGTTGCTTGATCATATTGCACAATTTTTATGCCAAGAGAAACATGCTAAAATTCTACATGTAATTTCTTTAGAGATAGTTGTACATTCAAATCATACAAATATATTCGTCTATAAAGTGATGAAAATTTCCATAATTAGGAGGTTGGCGTATGCTGCGTTTTATATCGCGCAGGAATAATTAACTCCATTTCTTCCAATGACGTTATTACAGAAATTCATACTAACCACATGATCATCTGATTTAAGTGCACGAACGAAAGAATCTATCCGTTATTATTTTTTTCCTTCCATATATCTATAAGTGTCATTTCTCCACTACCCAACATGTTCATATTCTAAACGTATCATGCGCATCTTCTTTCCGTTTCCGTCCCAAAGTTCGCAACGCAAGTATATCATTTCTAATCTTTCCACTTTTCTTCTCCTTTCCTTTTATCTGAATAATGGTTTAGTATTGCATGATTCTTAGGAACATCTAACGCATTCGAGTCGAATTATTTTCCATCACTAAATACATCCTTTCTTCGATACTTCCTACACTGCATACGTACTTTCGTAATTTCTATAGCTTTTCTCTACGGCGAGAGGCGAGAAATATCCAGCGTTTCAGTGTTGGATGTTTGAAATGTTTACATCGTTGCAAAAGCGTTGATCGTTTAATAAAAGATCGTTTAATAAGACCTACTATTTTGGCATATCCTTTGGCATTCGTTGATACCGGCGATTGCTCTCTGCTCACCCTTGTGTTATATTTCACAGACCTTTCTAAGGATTATGTTACCATGTTTCAATATCCATTAATGAATTTTGTAATTTTTAAGACGTTACAGTTATTTGTAATGTATATATAGTCTTACTTTGATTGACTAACTGATTTACTTGCATAATTTAATGAGAAGTAAAACAATAAAATATTGCGTATAAGCTATCATTTTGCTTTCAAAACACCTTAATAGTAATCAATAAAAAATATAACAAGATTCTATTTAGATTTCCTTCTATAACTTTCATATCTCTTCTGCATGTATATAATTTATAAAATATAACATTTAAAAAATATAAACTGGTAAAACATATAATATTCTCATGGGAGAATGTTCTCATTTCTCCTTGTACCGTACATCAATTAATGTCAAATTATACTACAATCAATAAAAATATAGCAGCAGAAATGGAAAATGTAAATAACCCATGGGAGAAAGCAGGGTATCTCTTGTGAAGACACCACAACTCCCATGATCTATTGTCGCAATCATAATTAACTAGAAGTGGTTAGAATGAAATAATTACGTAACTGTAACGCTGACCGTATGTTATGCCAACAATGGGAGCCGAGGCAGTAAAACTCGATAGCGACACATATACCCGTACGGCAACACGTGCTTGCGTGGCGATTACGAAAAACCGACGGCCAGTAGATGAAAGAAGGCCACATGCAGTCGAATGAAATCAAATATTAAAAACAGGGCCTAGGCTAATTAAGATTCTCTTAAGATGTTCACTACCAGCATCACACTATTATGATGCGTCGATTTTCATTCAGAGGTAAGAATCATAGATATGAGAAGACAGTCTCACGTACGATTTCAGGAAACCCAAACTGCAACATCCCGATTCCCACGGAAGTGAAGCCCCAGTGGACCACCACTCCGTGGGGGATGGCATTATAAATAAGCGTAGCAACATGGCGCAGCGCGCATTATTATTTTAATCATTCTTTGTGCTCATTATAATTTACGTACCATATTGTGCTCATTATTTTTGTATTCATTCTTAGTGATCATTGTTATTACGGTTCATTATTATTTTGTTCACTCTTTGTGTTCATTGTTACTACGTTCGTTATTGCGCTCATCATTGCGTTTAAAAATTTTGTATAGTATTTTGCGTTTCGGGGTCTTTAGTTTTTCGGTCAAGAAAAGAGAGCCGCGACTAAGTAAAAAGAAAATTTTATCTTTGAAGTCCTCATTTCATCGCTTAGACAGAAACGGGCATTGTAATTGCGGTATTAATCCAGTTAGTAAATTGTTCAGTCTGTATCGAAATAGATAAATAAAGTAAAAGTTGATAGTAAACTATATTCGAGTTCAAGTAATAAACCCAACAAAAACATCGACGACCACCGGAGCAGCTGAGGTAATGGCGCCAGACAGCACCTACTCCTCAAGGTAAGAAAATTAATTTTGAAAATTTCCTTCTTCTCTGATAATTTCGTTGCCCTCGAGAATCGAATTAGAACTTCCTATCATCGATCTCGTTTTATTTTCGTGAACGGTTTTGAGGATAGAATCATTGTTTAAACTTTAAACAAAGGGGTTGTCCGCTGTGTCGGCTTGTGCGAACGGTGTTTTCAGCTACTCAAACACCCACTGATCTTCGCATTCCTCCTCCCATTGTTGGCAAAACATTGCCCGTCTTTGGGCAAGGCTTGCGAAATCACACAAGTCCCGCACAGGGAGGACCATTAAATACATCGTCGGGGTCAATCGGAAATTAAGAGCAATACCGGCATTGCTATTTACCGATATTCTTGCCATCATTGCATGCGATTGTAAGAGAGAAATAGCAGAACAATTTCCCTTCGAAAATTTAACCAAAGGATCGTTCGCTGTGTTGGCTTGTGCAAACGGTGTTTTCGATTATCGAAAACACCCATCGATCTTCGCATTCCTCCTCCCACTGTTGTCAAAATATTGCCCGTCTTTGGGCAAGGCTTGCGAAACCACACGAACCCCACACAGAGAGGATCGTTGGAATCATCCTCGATTATTAAACTCGACGGGCAAGAAAATTGTGGCAATAGAAACCATCGTAGTAAATGAACTGAGCTTTGGTTCTAACGACAAACTACTATAGCGAAATTAAAAGAGAAGAAGAAGGCAAACGTAGGAATAAATATATATCAAACAACGAATATTCACATTCTTATCCAATCCATCAACGCGAAAATTCTTGTTCTACCTCCTCTAACTAACTAATATACACATATACATATATATATATATATATATATATATATATATATATATATATATATATATATATATATATATATATATATAGATATCAACTATACTAACATCGATACTAAGTGCACACAAAATTCTCTAAAGCATATCACGACAAAATGGACAATTACATAAACTCGCTTGCCAAAAATAGTAATCCTTACTTGGGCTTTCGGTTCGGTTCGGGCCGAGGGTAACACACGGACGGAGATCTCTGTGGAAAAAGTGAAGTGTGAAGGGAAAAAGGAACAGGAAGCATAAAGAGGCATGAAGAAGGGAAAATAAAGAGTGAGCATACAAGGAGAAGGCAAAAGAAAAGCGAAAAAGGAGACAAGAACGAGAGAAAGCTACAAATAAGAAAAACTAGAAAAGAAGAGGTTAGGAGGCTAGAAGCGCGGCAAAACAAAGTAAGGTAGGGAAACGGCAGATGGCGACAAACAGGGGAAGACCAAGGAGTACTGGTAAAGCAGTCTTCAAAAATACACTGGACAAATACAGTTCGACAGAAAAAGAGACACCAGCCAGAGAGAAAGTAATGGAGGCAGTGGTGGAAGAAATAGAGAAAATGGAAAGAGGATTCGAGGCAATGATCGAGGAAATAAAATATATATATATTGGAAAAGCAAGTGGAGGAGCTGAAGAGAGAAATGAAAGAGGAAAGGGAAAGAAGGGAAAGAGAGACAGACAGAGAGAAAGGAGAGTGGGAATGGGAAAAGAAGGAATTATTGGGTAGAATCAGAAGAATTGGAGAGGATCAGGACAGGACAGAGAGAGAGAGGAAAGAAGAAGAAACATAGTAATCAAGGGAGTGGACTGGAACGAAGGAAGCAATGAAGAGACAGTAAAGGAGTTCATAAACGAAAAAATGAGGATAGGGGCAGAAGTAGAAAAAGCACATATGATAAAGGTGGGGTGGGGGGGGGGCAAGAACACAATAATAGTGGCAACGATGAAATCAATGGAGGAAAAAATAAGGATAATGAAGGAGAAAAGCAAATGGGAAAGGGGCGTATACATGGACGATGATCTGACAAAAAAAGAAAGGGATGGGATGCAACACATAAGAAGGGTAGCCAGAGAAAGAATGGAACAAGGCGAATATGTAAGGACAGAATACAAGAAACTAACAATAGAGAACAAATGGTACAGGTGGAACGAAAACGGAGAGAGGCTGGAGGAAGAAAGAAAGAGAGGGGAAGGAAAATGAAAAAAGAGGAACAGGAGGGGGGACTACAATGGGGATGAAAACGTGCTTCTGAAATGTAGCAGGGCTAATAAGTAAGGACAAAAGAGAAAAGTTAAAATATAGACTACCCAAAGAATTCGACTGGAAATGCAGGGCAGCAATGACAGTAAGGAAAAAAGGAAGAGCAAAGGGAAGAATAACAACGGGTATAAATAAAAACCTAAGAGAAATAGGATATAAAGGAATTAGTGATAATATAGTTGGAAGAAAAATAATATACAATTACAAGACGTATAGGATAATGATGGTTTATAATCAAGATACATAAGGGACATGGAAAAAAATAGAGGAAAGAGTAGACGGAAGAGAAGAGGAAGTGGTGATCATCAGCGGAGACTGGAACGCAAGAACGGGAGAAGAGGGAGGGTCGATAAACGAGGACGTAGGGAAAGAAAAAAACAGACGATCAAAAGACAAGACAATAAACATGGAAGGAAGAACACTGCTAAAGATAATCAATGGCAGCGATAAAGAAGGAGAGGAGCGGACCTATATATTGGCGAGAGAGGAAACTCAGTAATAGACTATGTGATTGGCAATCAGGAGGCGACAGAAGAAATAATTTACATGAAAATAGGAAAAAGAACAGAGTCAGGCCACATGCCGTTAGAAATAGAAATAGGGGGGGGGGCGGACGGAATTACAAAAAAATGAGGAAAAGGAAGAAGAAGAGAAGGAGAAGAGGGAATGGACAAACAAAAGTGTGGAGAAATACTTGGACGAATGTAAAGACTGGACCTGCAGCGGAAGAACAGTAGCGGAAATGTGGACAGAAATCAACAAGAAGATAAACGAAGCAATGCAAAAGAAGAAAGTAAAGATAAGGAACAGAGAGAGAGGAAAAGAGAGTAAAAGAGAGATGAGAAGAAAGGTGACAAAGTTTATGAAAGGAAAATACAGTAGAGAAGCTCTTATGGAGGAAAAAAGGCATTCAAATAGAGGTGCAAACAAAGAAAGGAAAGATACGAAGAAGAAGAAATGGTGAAAATCAAGAAGATCAAAACAGAACAAGAAGCGTGGAAATACATAAATAAATACAGAAGGAGAAGAGAGAATATAGATGAAGATTATATGAAATAAGCGAGGAAGAGTGGAAAAATCATTTTATGGAAATTTTAGAAGGAACAGAGCACAAAGAGGGCAGGAAAAAAGAGGAGCATCGAGCAGAAGAGAAAATAATGGAGGAGAGAGAAGATAATATATAGAGATGGAAGAGGTGATATACAAACTAAGAAACTTGAAGGAGAAGAAAGCAGTGGGGGAAGGCGGGTTAGAAAATGAAGTATGGAAGTATGCACCGAAGGAAGTGGGTGAAGCGTTATGGGCTCTGTTAAGGAAAATATGGAATGGGGTGGGGATACCAGAAGATTGGAAAAAAGGAGCAAATATGTCCGATATATAAAAAGAGGGACAAGAGAGTAGGGAAGGGTTACAGAAAAGTAACATTAATGGATACAGCATACAAGATCTGTGCAGGGATACTGCACGAACGACTGAAGGCAGAGATTGAAAACAAACTGAAAGAGAGCCAATTCGGATTCAGAAAAGAAAGACGCGGTATTTGTGATAAACCATATCATAGACAAACAGTTGAGTAGAGAAAAAGAAAAACTACATGCCTGCTTTGCGGACTTAAAAGCGGCGTTCGACAGGCTAAACAGAAAGAAATTGGAGGAGAAAATGAGAAAAATGGGGATTAACGAAAACTTAACCAGAAGGAATAAAGAGATATACGCAGAAACAAAGAATGTGGTAAGAATCAAGAATAACAACACAAAAGAATTTTGGACAGTGAGGGGAGTCAGACAAGGATGCCCGTTGAGCCCTATTTAACATCTACGTGGCGGGGCTGGAAGAAGAATTAAGGAAAGGACAAGTCGGGGGGGGGGGGCATAGTGGCAGGAGAAAGAAAGGTATGGTCATTGACATATGCAGACGATATTGTGCTGATGGCTGATAGAGAGGAGAAGCTAAAGGAAATGCTAAAGGGATTCGAAATATTTTTAAAGGAAACCGAATTGGAACTGAGCACGAAAAAGGCCAAGAGTGTAGTTTTCGCAAAAAACGAAAGAACAAGAGGAGACAAAGAAAATGGAAATGGGGAGAACGAGAATTAGAAGAAGTGGACGAGATAAGATACCTAGGGTACATACTACTGAAAAAACGGTAGTGATGAGAAACATATAGAAGACAGGAAAAAGAGAGCAAGAATAGCAATGAAGAAAACATGGAGCGTGGAAGAAAAAATTTCCAAACAGGACAACAAGAGGAGAATGAAGATGTTTGGAACGCTGGTAGAGAACGTGGCGCTGTTTGGAGCATAGGTATGAGGCTGGAACATGGAAGAAAGGCTGGATAGAATACAAAGAAGATATGTGAAATGGAGCTTAGGTTTAGATATGACAACACCGAATTATATATCGATAGAAGAATGTAAGCTAACAGAAATCAAAGAAAAAGTATTAGGAAGAGCAGCAAGATATGAATGGAAAGCCATAGAGTCAAAAAAGGAACCAGTAAAGAAGTGCATAAAGGAAAGAGAGAGAAACTGGGGAAATGGCCAATAACGGAAAAGAGCAAGAAAGAGAAAGAAGGGACTAGAAAGGATGAGAAATGGAGGGACACAGATGGAAGTAAGAGAAGAGCAAGAAAAGATGACACTAGACCAGATTATAGAAGAAAGGAGAAAGAGAGAAGCAGAAGAGAGGGGGGAAAGGATAAGGGAATCAAAATATGACAAACATTATAGAAAAATCGCCAAAGAAGAGTTAGCAAAATACTTAGAAGGGAGGATGAAGTGGAAGGACAGAAAAATATTAGCAAGATTCAGATGTGGAAACGAGACTAAATCAAGGGAATACTGGAAAGAAGAGGGAGAAAAAAGATGCAAGCTATGTAAAAAGAAAGAAGAAGACCTGAGACACGTAATAGAAGAATGAGAAATAACAGGAGAACCAAGGGACACGGAAAATAATAATAATAATAATAATAATAATAATAATAATAATGATAATGATAATAATAATAATGATAATAATAATAATGATAATAATGATAATAATGATGATGATGATGATGATGATAATAATAATAATAATAATAATGATAATAATGATAATAATGATAATAATGATAATAATAATGATGATGACGATGATGATGATGATGATGATGATGATGATGATGATGATGATGATGATGATAATAATAATAGTAATGATGATGATGATGATGATGATGATGATGATGATGATGATGATGATGATAAGAATAATGATAATAATAATGATAATAGTTATCCTTACTCATCCTCAATTATTGACAAATCACACACCCATACATTCTAATTAAAACGTTAAAAACCTTCCTTATTTTATTTTGTTTTTTTTTATTATGGGTAATAGCACAGAAATCCCCATGCTATAGTAATTAGCAAATGATACAAAAATGTAAGTATTTGTAGAAACAAATAAGAACGTTTAATAAAGGAAAAATTAAAAAGAAAATGATAGATACTTCTACCTCTCAGAGGGATCAAGCAAAAGGACCAAACGCATCGAGATCTACAGTAAGACACGGTAAACCGGCCTATCCTGTTCAATATCCATGTTTAGTGTCCTATTATAAATGTATGGCATGAACAAGAACGGCAATCAAAATAATAAATCAGCAATAGCATTCGTAAATGATATGTTAATTACATCAGAAACAATAAACCGTGACAAATAAAAATCCAGCTGCAAGACCTAGTCAAGAAAGTAGAAAATTACGCTTTCCAACACGGAAGCTAAGAATCTACACCCATAAATGTGAAACAATCTCGTTCAGTCCATATATTTCAAAAACTTCAAAAGCAAAGTACGACGTGAGAATAAATTCGAAAATATTCTTCCATACAACAGAAAATATCAACGGAAAATTTTCCGATGCAAACAAAGTTAGATGCTTCGGAGTCCATCTAAACTTCGGGTTAAATCACAACGACAACATAAAGACACAGTTATAGAAAGCAGATAAATTCTTCTTATAGCTCATAAGACTACCTTACTCGAAAGATTCGCACAGATCAATAAAACTTCACTGCTACAAAACACTAATTAGACCAACCATTCTAACGTATGGTCGTTAAATCTGTTTCAATGTAAGTGTCAACGCCACGGAAAAATTAAGAATCATTGAAAGAAAATACATCACAGCATGTTTAGGAATATATAGATTGCCAGAATTGAAATTTAGCAAATATAGCAAATCACAAGCTATACGAAGAGCCCAAATTAATCCATATCGATTCTTCATTCTTAAATTAGTCAGACCACTGGTCAAAGATACACAAAATAATCATAAACTTCATCGTCGCCCACAATCTATAGTCAAACCCGTTATACCATAAACACGTTCAAAAAGCAGGTTATTTCCCCCCGGAATCCTTCACCTGTTTAGATAGCGTGAAATTAATCCAAAACAATAATAACTTAGCATTATTCTATCACTACAGCAGAAACGTAATAATAAAAAATACTGTACGATAGCGACATAGACCATAAGGATAGCAATATAAGACTTATGTATAAATTGTCAACCGTAGATTTAAGTGAGACACTCAAAGACAATAAAGATAAATATTGGTGGCTAACCACCGTAGAAAATTAAATTATAGCAATAAGAAAACCGTATGTTTAGTTAGTAAATGAACCAAAGATTGTAAGCAAAGATCACAAAAGAACAATGCAAATGTCACGTAAACTTGAGGGTTAGACGATAAAATAGCTGAGTCGTAACACAACTATTAATTTTGTTTTCATTAATCTTTATTATGAATTCAGCAATCACAATGAAATACACACTGAATTAACACACACAAATCACAATTCACTCCAATCACCTTATGTAAAACCTAGTTACACTGATACGTTAAGTACGCGACTGTTATAAGGATAGAGACCGGTAAAGATATGTTGACTATTCTAAGGATACGGAATAAGTGAAGTTTTACTGACGATACTGTGTCTGGGGAAAGCTAGGGATGAGTGTGTCTAAGGACACGGGACTATCGGACTTGTTGATGATAATTTTTGTTAAGGAAGTGAGGGTAGTAGACATCTTTCTCCGATTGGATAATAAGACGGTTGGTGGACCAGGAAGGGTTTTAGCCGCCCTCGTGAGAAAGTTGCTAACGCAACATAGCAGACGCGAGGAAAACCTACTTTCCCTGTTAACCCGTAGTAAACAATAAACGTAAAAGGAAATCTAAGACAAGAGATACTCGCTTGGCCTGAAGGACCTTAACTATGAAAATTCCAAGACCCCTGGTGGGTACTTAGGACTACTGAGGGCACGCGCCAAGGATGTGCAGACATCTGGGCGCCATCCTGCCCGCGGTGTGTGGCCTGGTCTCTGATGTGAATTGACGTTATACAAACACAGTTAAATTAAGAAAATGTTCCCTGCAATTGTGTAATCATATATACGTAATTATATATCTCATACGTTTATTCTCTTTCTTCCCCCTCCTAAAATGTCAGCGATCCATAATACAATATCGGGCCTCCCTATACTAGTTTGTAAGTTCATAGTCTAAGGAATGGTTACATTGTAAGTCAATAAATGGTAGTATGAAGTGCAACGTTTATGTGAGCACCTATACTAGGCGTACATTACGCAAACATTAAAAACTTCCCACAAGCTGAGACCCTCAACTCATAAATCAAATTCTTTTTATTTTTGATTCATTGTAGTAAATGAAATCATTTACCAACATATTTGTCACACTTTTCTCATTCAGATAAGACCAAGCACGATATAATTTGGAGCACATTTGCTTACTGAGTAAATGATAATTAAATACATATCAATAAGTAAATCTAACATCACAAATATATTAGTAAAAGTTTAATTTTGGAAAAGTTAGAAATAAAAAAGTTTTACTTTTGATTCAGCACATAGATACATTGTCTCCGCGCTATCTGCCACTTGTAGTTTAATTTGATAATCCACGATAAGATAAACTTAAGTAGATGTTTATGTATTGTTGTATATTATTATATAAAATTAATTTTAATAAAAATTTAATACAAAATTTTAATTCAAATCAAAATGTAGTATATTTAAGAATTTATGAGTTATAATAAATTTAATTTTTTAATAATTATATTTTAATATTAATTTGAAAGAGGATTCAAAAGTAAAATTAATAAATTAATTAATTTGAAAATAGTTTTGAAAAGTGTACAAATTGCCCGTCAATTTCATTCGTGGAATAAGTCGTAACATAGTAAAAATATTGGAAAATGTTTTTAGATAAAAAATTAGTTTTTATAATATTTCATTTTTAATGAAAATTATTTAAATTGAATTTTTTTTTAAATAATAAATTTAATATTTTAGTTTAAAATTTATTAAATTATATTTTTGTAAAGTTGTATAATAAATAATTGTTAAAGTAATAATTTATGAAATAATACAATGATTTATAGATTTAGTAATGTGAATGAAATTTTAAAGAATTAAATAAGTAAAATAAATTTTGTACCTTTTGTATCAGGGTTAATTAATATAATTTAATAATTTTATTATTCTCGAAAGAAAAAGAGTTAAATATTTAATTATGTTTTTGTTGAATAAAAAATTATAATATATATTTAGAAATTAAATATTAATCGATTATTTTTATATCTAGTTTTTTTTAAATGAATTTAATTTATATATAAAAAATATAAAAAATTTATTTTATAATTTTTTTTATTTTTATATAAAAAATTTATGGGATAATCTATAAATTTAAATATATAATTAAATTATTATTATTATTATTTAAAAATTTATATTATAATTATATTGATTTAGTAATAATTTTTATTAATAAATACTTAATAATTTAATAATTTTATTTTAAAAATTTAAGAAATTTATATAAAATTGAATAATATATATTTATTAAAAAAAATAATTTATAATTTATTTAAATTAAGTATAATGATTATATTAGTAATATTTTATGTTTAAAATTTTTATTTTTTAATAAATTTTGAAATATATATATATATATAAGGAATTAGGCAAATTAAATATATTCACCTGTTTATCAAAAACATGGCTTATTGATTTTAATTTTAAGTCTATCTGCCCAATGATTTAATTATTTAATGGCTGCAGTATAATTGACTGTACAAAGGTAGCATAATCAATTGTTTTTTAATTAAAAACTAAAATGAAAGAATTAATGAGATATATACTGTCTCATATATATATATAATTAATTTAAATTTTTAGTAAAAATGCTAAAATATATTTATGGGACGATAAGACCCTGTAGAATTTTATATTTATATATATTAGATTTTAAATTCTTTAAATATAAATATTTAATTGGGAGGATTAGTAAATTTATAAAACTTTATTTTAAATATAAACTTTAATTAAAGAATAATTAATGATCTTGTATTATAAATTAAAAGAATAAATTACCTTAGGGATAACAGCGTAATATCTTTTTAAAGATCATATTAATAAAGATGATTGCGACCTCGATGTTGAATTAAGATAAATTTTAAATGCAGAAGTTTAATAATTAAGTCTGTTCGACTTTTAAAATCTTACATGATTTGAGTTCAAATCGACGTGAATCAGATTGGTTTCTATCTATAAAAATAAATAAATTATTTGTACGAAGGGACTATAATTTTTAATTAAATTATATTATTAACTTTAATAAATAATTTTGATTATATTAGCAAATTAGTGCATTAAATTTAGAATTTAAGTAAATTATAATAAAATTATAATATATAATATTATTTTTTTTTAATTTTTTATTAATGATATTTATAATTTTGATTAGAGTGGCTTTTATAACTTTATTTGAGCGTAAAATATTAGGTTATATTCAATTACGAAAAGGTCCAAATAAATTAATAATTAAAGGTTTATTTCAACCTTTCAGAGATGCTTTAAAATTGATATCAAAGGAATTTTTTTTTTAAATTTTAATAATTTATATTTATATAGTCCAATAATTATATTTTTTTTATCATTAATATTATGATTTATTTATCCTTGAATATATTCTTTTCTTTTTATTGATTATAGAATTATTTTTTTAATATTAATTTTGAGATTAATGGTTTATCCAATTATAATAATTGGTTGAGTGTCTTTATGTAATTATTCAATTTTAGGTTCATTACGTTCAGTTTCTCAAATAATTTCATTTGAAATCTTATTATTTTTGTTTTTTTTTTTTACTAATAATTTTAATTGAGAATTATTCTTTATTTATATTTATAAAATTTCAATATAATATATATATATATATTTTTTATATATATCCTTTATATATTATTTTTATAATTAGAGCATTAATTGATTTAAATCGAGTCCCATTTGATTTGATTGAAGGTGAATCAGAATTAGTTTCTGGATTTAATGTTGAATATTATAGAAGATTATTTGTATTAATTTTTTTTATCTGAATATTTAAACGTTATATTTATAAGATTGTTATTAACAACAATGTTTTTTGGATTAAATTGATGATCATTTAGTCTTATTTTAGTTTATTTATTTCATTTAATTTTATTAATTATAATTCGTGGTGTTTTACCTCGTATTCGATATGATAAATTAATAATAATATATTGGGTTGAATTATTAGTGTTAATTTTAATATATTTAATATTAATTTATTTAATAAAAGAATTTATTGTTTTGATAGTATTTTAATTTGCATTTAAAAAAATATTTAATTTTTAATAAAATTTTTTTATAATAAATTATTATTAATTTTAAATTAATTTTATTAATTTAAAAATTATAAAAATTTATATGTATATATATATAGATTAAGTTTTTAATTATTATATTTAAATATATAAAAGTTTGTTTATACAAATTTAATTAATTAAAAAATTAATTTTTATTAAATTTATATATATATATTAATATATAATATATACATATAATATATAATATATATATAATATATAATAATACATAACATATAATATATATATAAAATATTAATAAATGATCAATAAAAAATTTTATTTATAAAATAAAATTTATTATTTTTTAAATTAATTAATGGAATTAAATATAAAATAAAAATTTATATGAAAAGTATAATTACTCCTCCTAGTTTATTTGGAATTGTTCGCAGAATTGAATATGCAAATAAAAAATATCATTCAGGTTTAATATGAATTGGTGTAATTATTGGATTTGCTATTTTAAAATTATCTGGATCACCTAAGGTGTAAGGTATTTGTAAGTTAATTAATATAAATAAAATAAAATTAAATAAAATATGTAAATATATAATGAAAAAATAAAATAATGCTCCGTATCTATGAATTAATCGAATTAATCATCCTGAGTTTATATCTTTTATAATATTTGAAATTCTATTAAATGCAATATTGATATTTGGACAGTAATGTATTGATAAAAATAATCCTGAGATAATTTGAATTATTAAAAATATTCCAAGTATTTTAATAAATGATATTGGTAAATTTATTATATGAATTTTATAAATTGATGAAATTACTTTTTTCATTTTCTTGCTCGTAAGTTTTTGTTTTTAATATAACAAATTTTTGTTATAATAAATAATATAATAATTAAGAAAATAATAAATATTAAAAGAATATAATAGTTGGGATTTAAATATAATTTTTTAATATTATAAATTTTATTATTTTTGTAATAATTAAAATTTAATATTTTAATATTTATATCATAATGATTAATTAAGAATAAAAAAGTTAATATTAAAATTAAATTTGCAAAAAATAAATTTAAATAATTGATTTTTTTAAATGGTTTATTAATTAAACTAATAAAATAAGAAAATAAAATTAAATTCCTCTAATAAAAATAATTAATAAGATATATACGTTTAATGAAATTATTTGTTTATATGTTAATGATATTTATTTTTATAAAAATAATATAAAAAATTAAATATAATATTTGTTTTAAAGGTGATATAAAGGTATTTAAATAAAAATAATTTAAAATTAAAATTAAATTAATATTTAAATTTATAAATAAAATATAAGGAAGAATAGAATTATAAAAGTTTTCATTAATAATAAATTAATATATTAAAATTATCTTTAGTTATATTAATATTATTAAATTTTTAATTTACAAAATTAATGTTTTTATTAAACTATATAACTAATATATAAATTTAACAAAAAATAGTTTAAATAAAAACAATAATTTTGGGAATTATAGATATTTTTATAAAATTTTTTTGAAATTTAATATTATATTAAGAAATTTAATATTTTAAGTTGGTTAATATTAAATTTATTTTAGAATTTATTATTTTGAATTTTGTTTTAATAATTTTAGTTATTTTATTAAATAATATTTATTTTTTAAATTTTTTAATTGGGTTGGAATATTTAATTTCAATTATTTTATTTTATATAATTTTAATTGATTTTAATAGATGAATTTATTTAATTTATTTAATTTATTCTGTATGTGAAGGAGTTATAGGTCTATCATTATTAGTTAGAATAAATTATGAATTTGGTCATCAAAAAATTAATATTATAAATTTAATTTAAAAATGAATGAGGTTACAATTGTAATTGTTATTATTATCTTATTTGAATTTATAAATTTTTATATTTTAAGAAATTTAATATTTTTATTGAGATTAAATTTTTTAATAAATATAAATTGATTAAAATGAGTTAATTTAGTTGGCGGTTTAGGAAATAATTATTATTCTAATTATTTAATTTTATTTAATATTAATATTTATAATTGAAATTAATATTTACAATAATAATAAATAATTATATAATAAATTTAATATATTTAAGAGAAGATTATATTATAATTAGAGTTATATCAATAATTTTAATAATAATATTAATTTTAAGAAAATTTATTTTTAATTTATTTTTTTATCATTTAAATATTAATTTAATTTGTATTTATAAATATTTTGTATTTAAAATAATTTTATTAGGATCAATATTCTCAATATTAATATTAAATATTAATTTTTTTTTAAAAAAAGTAAGATATTTATTAAAAGATTTTTTATAATAGAATTTTTTTATAAGTTTATAATAAAACAATTAATAAATAAAATAATTTATTATGAATTTTATTTTGAGAAAGGTTTATTAGAAAAATTTATAGGAAAAATTATAAGATATATTTGTGATATATTAGAAATAAATTTTATATTTAAAATTTCTTTATTATTATTATTATATTTATATTTATTAATATTAATGATATTAATTTAATTTAAATTATATTCATATATTAAATAAAAAGAAAAAAAATTTGTTTATTTATAGAATTTAAGTAGCTTATATTAGAGCATAATATTGAAAATATTAGGGAAATTTTTTTAATTTTTAAATAACATATATATATATATATATATGAATTTAAATTTTAAATATCATTATTAATAATAAATTATAAGAAATAATGATATTTTAAATCAATTATTAAAGTTAGAAGCTTTATTAAATTATTTCTGTTTACAATTAATTTTTTATTTATTAATAATTTTATATTGAAAGTATAATGTTTTATTTAAACTATATAACTTAAATTAAATTTTAAATTTTGTATAATTTTTAAAATAATTTTTTTTATATAATATTTATATATATATAAATATATATATATATTAATAAATTGGAATATTAAATTCAATTATTTTATTAACAATAAAATGCCTCTAATTTGGCTTCAATTTAAAATTTGTTTTATTTAATATATAAATTTAAACTTATTTAAACTTATATAAGAAGTAAAATTTACTTTTAATTTCGACTTAAAGATTGATTTATTTTTTAAATCCTTATATATTAAAATATTTAATTAGAATAGTTTAAAATATTCAATTTAAATAATTACATGATCATTCTATTAATAAAGAAAAAATTAATATTAAAAATAAAAAAATTATTAAAATAAATAAATATAAAAAATTTAATGTTTTGATGTATGAAATTAAAGGAATTAGTAAAATAATTTCTACATCAAAAATTAAAAATGTTAATGAAATTAAATAAAATGGTAATGAAAATGGAATATTTAATTTTGTGATTGGATTAAATCCACATTCATGAGGTAAGTTTTTTTCTATATTAAATTTTCTATATATTGATAAAAATTTATTTAATAAAAAAATAATTATTAATATTATAAAAGTTAATAAATAATAAATTATATTAATTAAATATATTAATTTAATATTGAATTTTTTAATTGGAAATTAAATGTAATTTAATTATACTATATATTTAAAATTTAATTTAATTTATAATGATATAATAAAATATGTAAATGAATAATCAAATTACATCAACAAGATGTCAATATCAAATAGCAAATTCAAAATTAATATGATGAATTGTTGAAAAATGATTTTTTATTATTCGAATTAAAGAATATAATAAAAATAATGTTCCAATTAAGACATGAATACCATGAAAACCAGTGGATAAAAAAAAATAGATCCAAAAATTCTATCATTAATACAGAAGAATGAATTATAATATTCAAAAATTTGTATAAAATTAAAATAAAATCCTAAAAAAATTGTTGATATTAATATTGATATTCTTGATTTAAATTTGTTATTTAATATATTATAATGTCTTAATGTTACTGAAAATCCTGATATAATTAAAATAATTGAGTTTAATAAAGGGATTTCAAATGGATTAAAAAATTTAATTATTTTAGGTGGTCATATTAAATTAATTTCAATTGAAGGAGAAACTGAATTATGGAAGAATGTTCAAAAAAATGAAATAAAAAAAAATAGTTCAGAAATAATAAATATAATTATTCTAAATTTTATTATTGATAAAATATAAAAAGAATGTATTCCTTGAAATGTTCTTTCTCGAATAATATCTCGGAATCATATTATTGTTGATAAAATTAAAATTAATAAATTTAAGATTATAATTAATAAATTATTTAAATAAATTCATAAAATTGTTCTTAATAATATATTTATAGTATTAAAAGAAACAATAATTGGTCATGGTCTAATAGTAACAATATGAAAAGGAAAGATTTTTTTCATTACTTTGATTCAGAAAAATATAATGTTAATAAAATTGAGAATACATAAGCTTGAATAAAAGCTATTGAAATTTCTAGAATTAATAATATATTTTGAATTATTAAAGTTAATGGTGATAAAATAATGAAGTTCATTATAAAATTTCTTAGTAAAATAAGAATAAGATGTCCTGAAATTAAATTTGCTGAAAGACGAATTGATAATGTTCAAGGGCGAATAAAAAGTCTAATAAGTTCAATAATTACTATAAAATTTATTAAAAATTTTGGAGAATTTAATGGTACTAAATGTCTTAAAGTTTTTATAGGAAAATTAATAATTGAGTAAATTAAAAATCTTAATCATAAAGATAATGCTATTGATAGATTAAATATTAAATGTCTTGTTGATGTAAAGATATAAGGAATTAATCTAAATAAATTTAATATTATAATATAAATTATAATTCTTAAGAATGAAAAAATATTTATCGAATATTTATTAGTTATAATTATTCTAAATTCATTAAAATAAATATTCAATAAATAATTTAAAAATTATTAAAATTCGCGAAGGAATTAATCAATATGAATTTGGAAATAAAATAATTGGTAAAATTATAAAAATTCAATTTAATTGAATATAATTATTAATTGAAGGATCAAATATTTCACATAAATTGTTTATCATAATCATTTTCATTTTTAATTAAATTATTTTTATTATTATTATTATTATTTATATTATAAATATTTTTTATGATAATATATAATAAAAATGAATTTATTAAAATTATAATAGTAAATAAACATATTATAAAGATAACTAATCAATTAATAGGTATTATTTGTGGTATTCATTAGAAGTAAATTTTAATTACTATAATTGATTTAAAAGATCAATTCTTTATTTCTGACTTCTAATGATAGAAAAATAATAATAAAATATTAATTTTAGAATGACAATATAATGTTATTTAAATTAACTAATTTTTCAAATTTTATTTTTAATTCAATTTATAAATAATTCATAAGAAGTTCTTTCTAATATAATAGGTATAAATCTATGATTTATTCCACAAATTTCAGAGCATTGTCCAAAATAAATTCCTGGACGAATACAAAATAAATTTAATTGATTAATTCGACCAGGAATATGATGGAATAGTTCATGAATGAATAACATCTAATGAAGAAATAATTATTCGTATAGAAATTTTAAATGGAATAATTAATCGATTATCAGTTTATAATAATCGAAATTGATTTATTAGTTCATAATTTAATATATATGAATCAAATTCATAATTATTAAATTCTGGATATTCATAAGATCAATATCATTGATGGCCAATAGCTTTAATAGAAAAATAAGGATTTATAATTTCATCAATATAATATAAAATTTTTAAGGATGGAAAACAAATAATTATTAAAATAATTATAGGAGTTAAAGTTCAAATAATTTCAATTGTATGATTTTTTAAAAGAGTTAGATTTAAATAATTATTATAAATATTCCAAGTATTGATCCAAAATTTCATAAGTAATTAATATTAATTGTTGCAGGTAAATTAATAAATGATATTGGTAAATTTATTATATGAATTTTATAAATTGATGAAATTACTTTTTTCATTTTCTTGCTCGTAAGTTTTTGTTTTTAATATAACAAATTTTTGTTATAATAAATAATATAATAATTAAGAAAATAATAAATATTAAAAGAATATAATAGTTGGGATTTAAATATAATTTTTTAATATTACAAATTTTATTATTTTTGTAATAATTAAAATTTAATATTTTAATATTTATATCATAATGATTAATTAAGAATAAAAAAGTTAATATTAAAATTAAATTTGTAAAAAATAAATTTAAATAATTGGTTTTTTTAAATGGTTCATTAATTAAACTAATAAAATAAGAAAATAAAATTAAAATTCCTCTAATAAAAATAATTAATAAGATATATAAGTTTAATGAAATTATTTGTTTATATGTTAATGATATTTATTTTTATAAAAATAATATAAAAAATTAAATATAATATTTGTTTTAAAGGTGATATAAAGGTATTTATATAAAAATAATTTAAAATTAAAATTAAATTAATATTTAAATTTATAAATATAAGGAAGAATAGAATTATAAAAGTTTTCATTAATAATAAATTAATATATTAAAATTATCTTTAGTTATATTAATATTATTAAATTTTTAATTTACAAAATTAATGTTTTTATTAAACTATATAACTAATATATAAATTTAACAAAAAATAGTTTAAATAAAAACAATAATTTTGGGAATTATAGATATTTTTATAAAATTTTTTTGAAATTTAATATTATATTAAGAAATTTAATATTTTAAGTTGGTTAATATTAAATTTATTTTAGAATTTATTATTTTGAATTTTGTTTTAATAATTTTAGTTATTTTATTAAATAATATTTATTTTTTAAATTTTTTAATTGGGTTGGAATATTTAATTTCAATTATTTTATTTTATATAATTTTAATTGATTTTAATAGATGAATTTATTTAATTTATTTAATTTATTCTGTATGTGAAGGAGTTATAGGTCTATCATTATTAGTTAGAATAAATTATGAATTTGGTCATCAAAAAATTAATATTATAAATTTAATTTAAAAATGAATGAGGTTACAATTGTAATTGTTATTATTATCTTATTTGAATTTATAAATTTTTATATTTTAAGAAATTTAATATTTTTATTGAGATTAAATTTTTTAATAAATATAAATTGATTAAAATGAGTTAATTTAGTTGGCGGTTTAGGAAATAATTATTATTCTAATTATTTAATTTTATTTAATATTAATATTTATAATTGAAATTAATATTTACAATAATAATAAATAATTATATAATAAATTTAATATATTTAAGAGAAGATTATATTATAATTAGAGTTATATCAATAATTTTAATAATAATATTAATTTTAAGAAAATTTATTTTTAATTTATTTTTTTATCATTTAAATATTAATTTAATTTGTATTTATAAATATTTTGTATTTAAAATAATTTTATTAGGATCAATATTCTCAATATTAATATTAAATATTAATTTTTTTTTAAAAAAAGTAAGATATTTATTAAAAGATTTTTTATAATAGAATTTTTTTATAAGTTTATAATAAAACAATTAATAAATAAAATAATTTATTATGAATTTTATTTTGAGAAAGGTTTATTAGAAAAATTTATAGGAAAAATTATAAGATATATTTGTGATATATTAGAAATAAATTTTATATTTAAAATTTCTTTATTATTATTATTATATTTATATTTATTAATATTAATGATATTAATTTAATTTAAATTATATTCATATATTAAATAAAAAGAAAAAAAATTTGTTTATTTATAGAATTTAAGTAGCTTATATTAGAGCATAATATTGAAAATATTAGGGAAATTTTTTTAATTTTTAAATAACATATATATATATATATATGAATTTAAATTTTAAATATCATTATTAATAATAAATTATAAGAAATAATGATATTTTAAATCAATTATTAAAGTTAGAAGCTTTATTAAATTATTTCTGTTTACAATTAATTTTTTATTTATTAATAATTTTATATTGAAAGTATAATGTTTTATTTAAACTATATAACTTAAATTAAATTTTAAATTTTGTATAATTTTTAAAATAATTTTTTTTATATAATATTTATATATATATAAATATATATATATATTAATAAATTGGAATATTAAATTCAATTATTTTATTAACAATAAAATGCCTCTAATTTGGCTTCAATTTAAAATTTGTTTTATTTAATATATAAATTTAAACTTATTTAAACTTATATAAGAAGTAAAATTTACTTTTAATTTCGACTTAAAGATTGATTTATTTTTTAAATCCTTATATATTAAAATATTTAATTAGAATAGTTTAAAATATTCAATTTAAATAATTACATGATCATTCTATTAATAAAGAAAAAATTAATATTAAAAATAAAAAAATTATTAAAATAAATAAATATAAAAAATTTAATGTTTTGATGTATGAAATTAAAGGAATTAGTAAAATAATTTCTACATCAAAAATTAAAAATGTTAATGAAATTAAATAAAATGGTAATGAAAATGGAATATTTAATTTTGTGATTGGATTAAATCCACATTCATGAGGTAAGTTTTTTTCTATATTAAATTTTCTATATATTGATAAAAATTTATTTAATAAAAAAATAATTATTAATATTATAAAAGTTAATAAATAATAAATTATATTAATTAAATATATTAATTTAATATTGAATTTTTTAATTGGAAATTAAATGTAATTTAATTATACTATATATTTAAAATTTAATTTAATTTATAATGATATAATAAAATATGTAAATGAATAATCAAATTACATCAACAAGATGTCAATATCAAATAGCAAATTCAAAATTAATATGATGAATTGTTGAAAAATGATTTTTTATTATTCGAATTAAAGAATATAATAAAAATAATGTTCCAATTAAGACATGAATACCATGAAAACCAGTGGATAAAAAAAAATAGATCCAAAAATTCTATCATTAATACAGAAGAATGAATTATAATATTCAAAAATTTGTATAAAATTAAAATAAAATCCTAAAAAAATTGTTGATATTAATATTGATATTCTTGATTTAAATTTGTTATTTAATATATTATAATGTCTTAATGTTACTGAAAATCCTGATATAATTAAAATAATTGAGTTTAATAAAGGGATTTCAAATGGATTAAAAAATTTAATTATTTTAGGTGGTCATATTAAATTAATTTCAATTGAAGGAGAAACTGAATTATGGAAGAATGTTCAAAAAAATGAAATAAAAAAAAATAGTTCAGAAATAATAAATATAATTATTCTAAATTTTATTATTGATAAAATATAAAAAGAATGTATTCCTTGAAATGTTCTTTCTCGAATAATATCTCGGAATCATATTATTGTTGATAAAATTAAAATTAATAAATTTAAGATTATAATTAATAAATTATTTAAATAAATTCATAAAATTGTTCTTAATAATATATTTATAGTATTAAAAGAAACAATAATTGGTCATGGTCTAATAGTAACAATATGAAAAGGAAAGATTTTTTTCATTACTTTGATTCAGAAAAATATAATGTTAATAAAATTGAGAATACATAAGCTTGAATAAAAGCTATTGAAATTTCTAGAATTAATAATATATTTTGAATTATTAAAGTTAATGGTGATAAAATAATGAAGTTCATTATAAAATTTCTTAGTAAAATAAGAATAAGATGTCCTGAAATTAAATTTGCTGAAAGACGAATTGATAATGTTCAAGGGCGAATAAAAAGTCTAATAAGTTCAATAATTACTATAAAATTTATTAAAAATTTTGGAGAATTTAATGGTACTAAATGTCTTAAAGTTTTTATAGGAAAATTAATAATTGAGTAAATTAAAAATCTTAATCATAAAGATAATGCTATTGATAGATTAAATATTAAATGTCTTGTTGATGTAAAGATATAAGGAATTAATCTAAATAAATTTAATATTATAATATAAATTATAATTCTTAAGAATGAAAAAATATTTATCGAATATTTATTAGTTATAATTATTCTAAATTCATTAAAATAAATATTCAATAAATAATTTAAAAATTATTAAAATTCGCGAAGGAATTAATCAATATGAATTTGGAAATAAAATAATTGGTAAAATTATAAAAATTCAATTTAATTGAATATAATTATTAATTGAAGGATCAAATATTTCACATAAATTGTTTATCATAATCATTTTCATTTTTAATTAAATTATTTTTATTATTATTATTATTATTTATATTATAAATATTTTTTATGATAATATATAATAAAAATGAATTTATTAAAATTATAATAGTAAATAAACATATTATAAAGATAACTAATCAATTAATAGGTATTATTTGTGGTATTCATTAGAAGTAAATTTTAATTACTATAATTGATTTAAAAGATCAATTCTTTATTTCTGACTTCTAATGATAGAAAAATAATAATAAAATATTAATTTTAGAATGACAATATAATGTTATTTAAATTAACTAATTTTTCAAATTTTATTTTTAATTCAATTTATAAATAATTCATAAGAAGTTCTTTCTAATATAATAGGTATAAATCTATGATTTATTCCACAAATTTCAGAGCATTGTCCAAAATAAATTCCTGGACGAATACAAAATAAATTTAATTGATTAATTCGACCAGGAATATGATGGAATAGTTCATGAATGAATAACATCTAATGAAGAAATAATTATTCGTATAGAAATTTTAAATGGAATAATTAATCGATTATCAGTTTATAATAATCGAAATTGATTTATTAGTTCATAATTTAATATATATGAATCAAATTCATAATTATTAAATTCTGGATATTCATAAGATCAATATCATTGATGGCCAATAGCTTTAATAGAAAAATAAGGATTTATAATTTCATCAATATAATATAAAATTTTTAAGGATGGAAAACAAATAATTATTAAAATAATTATAGGAGTTAAAGTTCAAATAATTTCAATTGTATGATTTTTTAAAAGAGTTAGATTTAAATAATTATTATAAATATTCCAAGTATTGATCCAAAATTTCATAAGTAATTAATATTAATTGTTGCAGGTAAATTAATAAATGATATTGGTAAATTTATTATATGAATTTTATAAATTGATGAAATTACTTTTTTCATTTTCTTGCTCGTAAGTTTTTGTTTTTAATATAACAAATTTTTGTTATAATAAATAATATAATAATTAAGAAAATAATAAATATTAAAAGAATATAATAGTTGGGATTTAAATATAATTTTTTAATATTACAAATTTTATTATTTTTGTAATAATTAAAATTTAATATTTTAATATTTATATCATAATGATTAATTAAGAATAAAAAAGTTAATATTAAAATTAAATTTGTAAAAAATAAATTTAAATAATTGGTTTTTTTAAATGGTTCATTAATTAAACTAATAAAATAAGAAAATAAAATTAAAATTCCTCTAATAAAAATAATTAATAAGATATATAAGTTTAATGAAATTATTTGTTTATATGTTAATGATATTTATTTTTATAAAAATAATATAAAAAATTAAATATAATATTTGTTTTAAAGGTGATATAAAGGTATTTATATAAAAATAATTTAAAATTAAAATTAAATTAATATTTAAATTTATAAATATAAGGAAGAATAGAATTATAAAAGTTTTCATTAATAATAAATTAATATATTAAAATTATCTTTAGTTATATTAATATTATTAAATTTTTAATTTACAAAATTAATGTTTTTATTAAACTATATAACTAATATATAAATTTAACAAAAAATAGTTTAAATAAAAACAATAATTTTGGGAATTATAGATATTTTTATAAAATTTTTTTGAAATTTAATATTATATTAAGAAATTTAATATTTTAAGTTGGTTAATATTAAATTTATTTTAGAATTTATTATTTTGAATTTTGTTTTAATAATTTTAGTTATTTTATTAAATAATATTTATTTTTTAAATTTTTTAATTGGGTTGGAATATTTAATTTCAATTATTTTATTTTATATAATTTTAATTGATTTTAATAGATGAATTTATTTAATTTATTTAATTTATTCTGTATGTGAAGGAGTTATAGGTCTATCATTATTAGTTAGAATAAATTATGAATTTGGTCATCAAAAAATTAATATTATAAATTTAATTTAAAAATGAATGAGGTTACAATTGTAATTGTTATTATTATCTTATTTGAATTTATAAATTTTTATATTTTAAGAAATTTAATATTTTTATTGAGATTAAATTTTTTAATAAATATAAATTGATTAAAATGAGTTAATTTAGTTGGCGGTTTAGGAAATAATTATTATTCTAATTATTTAATTTTATTTAATATTAATATTTATAATTGAAATTAATATTTACAATAATAATAAATAATTATATAATAAATTTAATATATTTAAGAGAAGATTATATTATAATTAGAGTTATATCAATAATTTTAATAATAATATTAATTTTAAGAAAATTTATTTTTAATTTATTTTTTTATCATTTAAATATTAATTTAATTTGTATTTATAAATATTTTGTATTTAAAATAATTTTATTAGGATCAATATTTTCAATATTAATATTAAATATTAATTTTTTTTTAAAAAAAGTAAGATATTTATTAAAAGATTTTTTATAATAGAATTTTTTTATAAGTTTATAATAAAACAATTAATAAATAAAATAATTTATTATGAATTTTATTTTGAGAAAGGTTTATTAGAAAAATTTATAGGAAAAATTGTAAGATATATTTGTGATATATTAGAAATAAATTTTATATTTAAAATTTCTTTATTATTATTATTATATTTATATTTATTAATATTAATGATATTAATTTAATTTAAATTATATTCATATATTAAATAAAAAGAAAAAAAATTTGTTTATTTATAGAATTTAAGTAGCTTATATTAGAGCATAATATTGAAAATATTAGGGAAATTTTTTTAATTTTTAAATAACATATATATATATATGAATTTAAATTTTAAATATCATTATTAATAATAAATTATAAGAAATAATGATATTTTAAATCAATTATTAAAGTTAGAAGCTTTATTAAATTATTTCTGTTTACAATTAATTTTTTATTTATTAATAATTTTATATTGAAAGTATAATGTTTTATTTAAACTATATAACTTAAATTAAATTTTAAATTTTGTATAATTTTTAAAATAATTTTTTTTATATAATATTTATATATATATAAATATATATATATATTAATAAATTGGAATATTAAATTCAATTATTTTATTAACAATAAAATGCCTCTAATTTGGCTTCAATTTAAAATTTGTTTTATTTAATATATAAATTTAAACTTATTTAAACTTATATAAGAAGTAAAATTTACTTTTAATTTCGACTTAAAGATTGATTTATTTTTTAAATCCTTATATATTAAAATATTTAATTAGAATAGTTTAAAATATTCAATTTAAATAATTACATGATCATTCTATTAATAAAGAAAAAATTAATATTAAAAATAAAAAAATTATTAAAATAAATAAATATAAAAAATTTAATGTTTTGATGTATGAAATTAAAGGAATTAGTAAAATAATTTCTACATCAAAAATTAAAAATGTTAATGAAATTAAATAAAATGGTAATGAAAATGGAATATTTAATTTTGTGATTGGATTAAATCCACATTCATGAGGTAAGTTTTTTTCTATATTAAATTTTCTATATATTGATAAAAATTTATTTAATAAAAAAATAATTATTAATATTATAAAAGTTAATAAATAATAAATTATATTAATTAAATATATTAATTTAATATTGAATTTTTTAATTGGAAATTAAATGTAATTTAATTATACTATATATTTAAAATTTAATTTAATTTATAATGATATAATAAAATATGTAAATGAATAATCAAATTACATCAACAAGATGTCAATATCAAATAGCAAATTCAAAATTAATATGATGAATTGTTGAAAAATGATTTTTTATTATTCGAATTAAAGAATATAATAAAAATAATGTTCCAATTAAGACATGAATACCATGAAAACCAGTGGATAAAAAAAAATAGATCCAAAAATTCTATCATTAATACAGAAGAATGAATTATAATATTCAAAAATTTGTATAAAATTAAAATAAAATCCTAAAAAAATTGTTGATATTAATATTGATATTCTTGATTTAAATTTGTTATTTAATATATTATAATGTCTTAATGTTACTGAAAATCCTGATATAATTAAAATAATTGAGTTTAATAAAGGGATTTCAAATGGATTAAAAAATTTAATTATTTTAGGTGGTCATATTAAATTAATTTCAATTGAAGGAGAAACTGAATTATGGAAGAATGTTCAAAAAAATGAAATAAAAAAAAATAGTTCAGAAATAATAAATATAATTATTCTAAATTTTATTATTGATAAAATATAAAAAGAATGTATTCCTTGAAATGTTCTTTCTCGAATAATATCTCGGAATCATATTATTGTTGATAAAATTAAAATTAATAAATTTAAGATTATAATTAATAAATTATTTAAATAAATTCATAAAATTGTTCTTAATAATATATTTATAGTATTAAAAGAAACAATAATTGGTCATGGTCTAATAGTAACAATATGAAAAGGAAAGATTTTTTTCATTACTTTGATTCAGAAAAATATAATGTTAATAAAATTGAGAATACATAAGCTTGAATAAAAGCTATTGAAATTTCTAGAATTAATAATATATTTTGAATTATTAAAGTTAATGGTGATAAAATAATGAAGTTCATTATAAAATTTCTTAGTAAAATAAGAATAAGATGTCCTGAAATTAAATTTGCTGAAAGACGAATTGATAATGTTCAAGGGCGAATAAAAAGTCTAATAAGTTCAATAATTACTATAAAATTTATTAAAAATTTTGGAGAATTTAATGGTACTAAATGTCTTAAAGTTTTTATAGGAAAATTAATAATTGAGTAAATTAAAAATCTTAATCATAAAGATAATGCTATTGATAGATTAAATATTAAATGTCTTGTTGATGTAAAGATATAAGGAATTAATCTAAATAAATTTAATATTATAATATAAATTATAATTCTTAAGAATGAAAAAATATTTATCGAATATTTATTAGTTATAATTATTCTAAATTCATTAAAATAAATATTCAATAAATAATTTAAAAATTATTAAAATTCGCGAAGGAATTAATCAATATGAATTTGGAAATAAAATAATTGGTAAAATTATAAAAATTCAATTTAATTGAATATAATTATTAATTGAAGGATCAAATATTTCACATAAATTGTTTATCATAATCATTTTCATTTTTAATTAAATTATTTTTATTATTATTATTATTATTTATATTATAAATATTTTTTATGATAATATATAATAAAAATGAATTTATTAAAATTATAATAGTAAATAAACATATTATAAAGATAACTAATCAATTAATAGGTATTATTTGTGGTATTCATTAGAAGTAAATTTTAATTACTATAATTGATTTAAAAGATCAATTCTTTATTTCTGACTTCTAATGATAGAAAAATAATAATAAAATATTAATTTTAGAATGACAATATAATGTTATTTAAATTAACTAATTTTTCAAATTTTATTTTTAATTCAATTTATAAATAATTCATAAGAAGTTCTTTCTAATATAATAGGTATAAATCTATGATTTATTCCACAAATTTCAGAGCATTGTCCAAAATAAATTCCTGGACGAATACAAAATAAATTTAATTGATTAATTCGACCAGGAATATGATGGAATAGTTCATGAATGAATAACATCTAATGAAGAAATAATTATTCGTATAGAAATTTTAAATGGAATAATTAATCGATTATCAGTTTATAATAATCGAAATTGATTTATTAGTTCATAATTTAATATATATGAATCAAATTCATAATTATTAAATTCTGGATATTCATAAGATCAATATCATTGATGGCCAATAGCTTTAATAGAAAAATAAGGATTTATAATTTCATCAATATAATATAAAATTTTTAAGGATGGAAAACAAATAATTATTAAAATAATTATAGGAGTTAAAGTTCAAATAATTTCAATTGTATGATTTTTTAAAAGAGTTAGATTTAAATAATTATTATAAATATTCCAAGTATTGATCCAAAATTTCATAAGTAATTAATATTAATTGTTGCAGGTAAATTAATAAATGATATTGGTAAATTTATTATATGAATTTTATAAATTGATGAAATTACTTTTTTCATTTTCTTGCTCGTAAGTTTTTGTTTTTAATATAACAAATTTTTGTTATAATAAATAATATAATAATTAAGAAAATAATAAATATTAAAAGAATATAATAGTTGGGATTTAAATATAATTTTTTAATATTACAAATTTTATTATTTTTGTAATAATTAAAATTTAATATTTTAATATTTATATCATAATGATTAATTAAGAATAAAAAAGTTAATATTAAAATTAAATTTGTAAAAAATAAATTTAAATAATTGGTTTTTTTAAATGGTTCATTAATTAAACTAATAAAATAAGAAAATAAAATTAAAATTCCTCTAATAAAAATAATTAATAAGATATATAAGTTTAATGAAATTATTTGTTTATATGTTAATGATATTTATTTTTATAAAAATAATATAAAAAATTAAATATAATATTTGTTTTAAAGGTGATATAAAGGTATTTATATAAAAATAATTTAAAATTAAAATTAAATTAATATTTAAATTTATAAATATAAGGAAGAATAGAATTATAAAAGTTTTCATTAATAATAAATTAATATATTAAAATTATCTATAGTTATATTAATATTTTTAAATTTTTAATTTACAGAACTAATGTTTTTATTAAACTATATAACTAATATATAAATTTAACAAAAAATAGTTTAAATAAAAACAATAATTTTGGGAATTATAGATATTTTTATAAAATTTTTTTGAAATTTAATATTATATTAAGAAATTTAATTTTTTTAAGTTGGTTAATATTAAATTTATTTATTATTATTAAAATAATTATAGGAGTTAAAGTTCAAATAATTTCAATTGTATGATTTTTTAATAAAGTTAAATTTAAAAAGTTATTATATATAAAATCTATAATAAAAAATGTTGTTAAAGAAATAATTATTATTATTATTATTATAGTTAAATTATGAAATGAAATTAAATTATCAGAATAAAAAGAATTTGAATCTTGGAATGTTATTATATTTCATGTAGAAATTTTTAATAATTAAAATTTATTTGAATTTGAAATTCATTATTATAATCATATTAAATTAGTTTATTAATAAAAGATAAAAATCTTTATTATTGAATTTTAAATTCAAAGCACTAATCTGCCATATTAATAATTTTAATATATTAAATAAATTATTTATTTTTAAATTTATAAATTTTATTTATTAAAAATATTTTTGATTTTATTATTTTTAATTAAAGGAATTTCAATAATTGAGTGATCTAAAGGAGGATAGTTATTTAATCATTCTAGAGAAGATTGATGAAATTTAAATATAATTAATCGTTTTGAAATTAATCTTTCAAAAATAATAAAAATAAAAAATAATATTCTATTTATTGAAATTATTGCTCCAATTGATGAAATTAAATTTCAACAATAGTAAGAATCAGGATAATCTGAGTATCGTCGAGGTATAGATATTATATAATATATAGATAAATATATAGATTTGGATTGAATAGAAAATATAAAAAATTAAATTTTTGAGAAATTAAATTTATACGATAAATACTAATCTATAGTGTTAAAATGAATATGAGTAAATAATATATGTATAATATGTGTGTGTGTGTATATATATATATATTTATAGCTAAAATTTTTATAAATAGAGTATTTATAATAGCATCATTGATTAACTTTGGATTGAAAAGAAAATATAAAAAATTAAATTTTTGAGAAATTAAATTTATACGATAAATACTAATCTATAGTGTTAAAATGAATATGAGTAAATAATATATGTATAATATTTGTGTGTGTATATATATATATTTTTAGTTAAAATTTTTATAAATAGAATATTTATAATAGCATCATTGATTAAGTTTGGATTTAATAGAAAATATAAAAAATTAAATTTTTGAGAAATTAAATTTATTCGATAAATACTAATCTATAGTGTTTAAATGAATATGAGTAAATAATATATGTATAATATTTGTGTGTGTGTGTATATATATATATATATATTTATAGTTAAAATTTTTATAAATAGAATATTTATAATAGCATCATTGATTAATTTTGGATTGAATAGAAAATATAAAAAATTAAATTTTTGAGACACTAAATTTATACGATAAATACTAATCTATAGTGTTAAAATTAATATGAGTAAATAATATATGTATAATATGTGTGTGTATATATATATATATATTTATAGTTAAAATTTTTATAAATAGAATATTTATAATAGCATCATTGATTAATTTTGGATTGAATAGAAAATATAAAAAAAATAAAAAATAAATTTTTAATAAAAATTAAAATTTATATTTATAAATTAAAAAATATTAATTAAAAAATTTTAGTTTAAATTAAAATATTTTATTTACAATAAAAAGAGTAATTATTAATTAAAATTTTATAAAAAAAAATAATAAAATAAAATTAAAAATAATATAAATAATTAAATAATATATAAATATAAACATATATATATATAAATATAGTAAAATCAAATTTTTTAAAAAAATTATATTTAATGTAGTTTGCATATTAAATTTTGATTTTAATAGAATTAATAATATTAATAATATAAAATAAATTTTATAATGATTTTTAAATTAATTATATTTTTGTATTAATAAATAATAATTTAAAATTAAATATTTATTATATTTTAATAATTAAATTTAAATAATTAATGAAAGATAAATTTAGAAAAAAAAATAAATAATGATTAATTTAGTGCCAGCAATAGCGGTTAAACTAAAATTGTAAGTTAATTTTATTAATTTATATTTATATAAATAAGTATTTAAATATATTTTATTTAATAAAAATTATATATTTTAGGTGAAATTTAATTTATAATAAAATTAAATTTTATATTTATAAAAATAATAAGATAAAATAATAAACTAGGATTAGATACCCTGTTATATAAAATAATAATATTAGATTTATTATTAAATGTTGAATCAGTAAAATTAAATTATATGGCGGCTTTTCATTCTTATTAGAGAAACTTGTAGTTTAATTTGATAATCCATGATAAGATTTACTTAAGTTGATGTTTATATATTGTTGTATATTTTTATATAAAATTAATATAAATAAAAATTTAATAAAAAAATTTTAATTCAAATCAAAATGTAGTATATTTAAGAATTTATGAGTTATAATAAATTTAATTTTTGGATAATTATATTTTAATATTAATTAAAAAGAGGATTTAAAAGTAAAATTAATAAATTAATTAATTTGAAAATAGTTTTGAACAGTGTACAAATTGCCCGTCAATTTCATTTATGGAATAAGTCGTAACACAGTAAAAATATTGGAAAATGTTTTTAGATAAGAAATTAATTTTTATAATATTTTATTTTTAGTAAAAATAATTAAAGTTAATTTTTTTTTTGAATTTATAAATTTGATATTTTAGTTTAAAAATTTATTTAATTATATTTTTGTAAAATTATATAAAAAATAATTGTTTAAGTAATAATTTATGAAATAATATGATGAATAATAGATTTAGTAATGTGAATGAAATTTTAAAAAATTAAATAAGTAAAATAAATTTTGTACCTTTTGTATCAGGGTTAATTAATATAATTTAATAATATTAATATTCTCGAAAGAAAAAGAGTTAAATATATAATTATGTTTTTGTGGAATAAAAAATTATAATATATATTTAGAAATTAAATGTTAAAACCTAACCCCAATCTATATATTTTTAATTAAAATATGAATATATTGAAAAATTTCTAAAATTTAAATTATTTACATTATAAAAATTAAAAAAATATATTAAAGTTGAAAATATACATAAATAAATTAGAATTAATAATATGAATAAGTTTTATTAGTATGAAGAATGAAATAAAAAAATAATGAATTAAAAATTGATGAACATCCAAATAATTTTTTTATAGAGAAGTCTATATTTGTATATAAAGCAATGAATGTATTATTAATAAATAAAGTAAGAATTAGATATGGTGTAATGAAAGTTATTGAAGAAAAAAATAAATTGGAATAAATTTTATAAATGTTGAAATAATTAAAATTTGATTTCATGAAGATATATTATAAATATAAATTATTCAAAAACAAAACGGAAATAAACCAATTTTTAAAAATATAGATAAATTTATTAGAAAATTAATTATATAATTTTTAAAAATAAAAATTTGTGTATAATTTAAAGAAATAATAATAATAATGAATAATCTTGAAATTGATGATATTATAAAATATATGATTCTAACAATTTTATTATTTGATTTAATATTAATTATTCTAATTAAAATAATTGTTGAAAATTCTATTGATAATCATTTAATGTAAATTCTTGATGAATTTAATATAATAAAAAATAAAATAATTACTGATAAATAAGAGAATATATATATTTTATTATAAAAAATAAATAATTTTTTTTTGAAAAAATTAAATATTGTATATAAAAATAAAATTTATATAGAAAAATTTATATTAGTTTTTATCTTATTATATAAATAGTAATAGTATAATTTAATTATATACATAAATATTTTATCAAAATATAACTTTTATCAGACATATTACTTATATTTTTATATTTTATATAAAAATTTTTTGAATTTATCGATAGGGTATGAACCTATAAGCTCAATTTAGCTTATTATATAGTTTATAAATTTAATTTTTAAAATATAATTAAATTTATTAAATTGTAATTTAATAGTAATTTTAGAATTATATAGTTAATTTATAGGAATAAAAATTATTGAATTATTTATAAAAAGTTAGATATATTTTAAGAATTACTATTAAATGCAATTTAATTATTATATTTTTTTATTAACTAATACCCAAATTGTTAATAATTGATAAATTTAATATTATATATATAATATTATTATTAATAATAAATTTAAATTTTAATTAAATATATATATATATAAATAAGTAACAGCGGTCAGTTTGTGAAAAGTGCTCGTTAACAAATCTTAAATTACAACGAAACGAAATTGTTCAACACCTTAAAATTGAAAATTACCGAACTAAGTAGGAAAAAGGCCACAATGTTTGTAGAACCTCGATAAGTGTTCGCCGAGACAGTTTCGACATCTGGACTACGTCGGACAGTTTACGACGGATATCCGTCACATAAAAGGGGTAGAAAATAACGTAGCCGATACTCTATCTCGCATCGAAGCGATCGGAAAACCAATAGATCACCATACGCTAGCTGCAGCGCAAGAAAAGGATAGCGAGCTACGCAAAATTATCAACGCTGGCTCGAGCGCGTTGCAGCTGAGAAAAGTACGATTTCCCGATCACAACGTCGAGTTATACTGCGATATTAAAACCGAGACCGTGCGACCGTACGTACCGGAACCGTTACGCCGCACCGTATTCCAAGCGCTACATGGACTTTCCCACCTGGGGATGCGAGCTACGCGAAAATTGGTAGCGACGCGCTTCGTCTGGCCGTCGGTAAATAAAGATTGCCGAACGTGGACACGACAATGCATACCGTGTCAGCGAAACAAAGTCACCAGACACGTATCCTCGCCCGTCGGAACGTTCGGAACGCTAGCGGGCCGGTTCGAGCATATACACGTAGATATCATCACAATGCAATATTCGCAAGGATACCGTTATTGCCTTACGTGTATCGATCGTTTTTCGCGTTGGCCTGAAGCCATACCTATCGCCGATATGGAAGCGTCAACCGTGGCTTCAGCCCTCCTTTCTACCTGGATATCTCGTTTCGGCGTACCCTTGAAAATTACGACTGATCAAGGACGTCAATTCGAATCGCGTTTATTCGAGGAATTATGCCGGTTGCTCGGCGTCAAACATTTGCGTACAACGGCCTACCATCCAGCGTCTAACGGGATGGTAGAACGCCTACACAGACAATTAAAGGCGGCGATCAAATGCCACGACACGAGCAACTGGGTCGGAATTCTCCCGATCGTCTTATTAGGTATAAGAACCGCGATAAAGGAGGACCTAAACGCAACGGCGGCCGAAATGATTTACGGCATCGGCATACGTCTGCCGGCGGAATTCTTTTTGCCAACTAGTCAACGGGCCAACTTGGAATACGCGAACCGGCTGAGAGAACGCATGGAGAGGGTCAGACCACACCCGATTACTCGCCACGGCGAAAAGAAAATTTTCGTCTTCAAGGAATTAGAGACGTCGCCATACGTATTCGTGCGCCACGACGCGATTGGAGGACCATTACAGCCACCGTACGATGGACCGTATAAAGTCATATAGAGAGGTGATAAGACATATACGGTAAAAATAAATAAACGCGACGTAACGGTTTCCATAGATCGCTTGAAGCCTGCGTTTGTCATTCCCGAAGACCTCCAACAAAGGTCCGCCGAGACTCGCAACGTGCTAATTCCGGTAGACCAAACGAATGTCCGCGACGAAAGCAGGGCGAACGCCAATAACCAAACGACAAACGGAGAAAATACCCGGAATAGATACGTTACGCGGTCTGGGCGAAGAGTCCGATTTCCCGATCGGTTTCAGGCAGGTTTCGGATAAGTGTTAAGAACCGGCCAATGCGCACACTACTTCGTAATATCCATATATTCTTTTATTTACGTAGCGTTATCACTGGTAAGGGGGTACTGTGGCGACAAGGACTATGGAACTTTCCAACGGCTCCGCGATACAAAGCGCTACGCTACGCCGTCGAAACGCGACACGACGCACTCAATCTGTCATCGATATCTTCACGCTCCTTCAGCCGAATTTCTCTGAAGGGCATACAGGCGCCAGCCACGAGGGCACTTATAACGAACGCACGTCAGTGGGGATATCGATGGGCAACGGAAAAAGAATCAGTTCGGTCGAAAAAATAAGCACATTCGACCACGAGCCGTGAGACGCGAAAGACGAAAAGAAACGGGTACGCTTTTATCGAGAAATCAACCGAACGACGCTATTGTTTATCGACGTTAAGAATCAGCCGATGTTATTTGCATTATTGGTTAAATATCACCTAGTGTACTTCAGTACCTATTACACCATTCCACCTCATATTCAAGAGATAAAAACAAAACACCATTAAAAGCTGTAACAGTTATACTTTCAGACCAGAAGAATAAGATGAGAGTATAAGTAAATGAAAAGATATGGAACATTTAAGGACACTAGATATAGCATTGCAAAGAAAGGACAAGATCATACATGATCTATCACAAACGCTATCATACTTTGAGAAAAATATATTTTCCATCTTTCTTAAAATCCTTTTTAAGAAGGAAAAATGATTTGAAACAAGAACAAAAGAAACTTTCAATCATTTTTCTTGTCTTAAATCGCAGTGTAAAAATAAAGATGAAAAAAATGTTATAGCGGATTGTAAAGAAAATACAATGAACGAACATACCTTGTTGTCGCGAATTGAAACGTTGCTCGTCACCGTGTGTGTCTGATTTGACGTGCAAGACATTTCCTTGCGGAAGTTGACCCTCTAGTTGTTGGCGCGAGGTTCGCCGCTAACGGTTGCTGCGATGCTGATGATGATGTGATCATGTGGCACTGTATGATTTACTGCTGTATCTCTGTTCACTTGATCGTCCAATGCTCGTGATCCGGCTCGAAGGACCAAATCGAGAACGACCGTTCGCGTAGAGACGCGATCGCGAGGGAAACGTGTGAGCGGGAGACGTAAATTTTTGCTACGATTATGATAATCGACGCCGCGAATTAGTCGTTCCCCTGTTTCGTTTAGAATAACAGAGATAGTTCAAATGATTTTAACTTTGAATTAACACGGTTAATATAAACGTGTATATTTAACGATATTTAAAGTTATAATGAATACGTCACAAATGATTTAACGATGATACAATTAGTTTGTTACAGTAATTTGACCCGATTTTATGATATTTCTCGATGTATTCGTTAGACTAAGCGACTTTGATTTTATTCGTCTGAACCTTTCGATGCATCCCGTTTGAATTCTCATTTGCCACTGACTGCCCTTCCATTTTGTCCTTTGTCTTCTCTGAGATACGACCCCCACTACGCTCGGATCACGCCACCGTTCGCGCCTATGATCACGTATACCAGCTTCTTTCTTTATGCGGATAAAATAACGCACCGAAGGCGAATAGATGTTTCTGGAACTCGCTGCTTGACGACAACTATGCGTTTATCGCTACTTTGTATATATCTCGACGGTCATGTAAGACGATCTGTTTGCGACGGTTAGGAACACGGCCTACAGTAAGCTTTGGGGCGTAATAAACGGAGAGAATAAAATTTTAATTAAAATTAAATTTTTTATAAATAAAATATATATAATAATATTGTTAATAAGTTTTAAATTAGAATAAAAAATAGATAAAAATAGGATAAAAAATATATAAATATGAATATAAATATATATATATATATATATAAATTTTATTAAAAATTTTTAGTTTAAATAAAAATATTTTATTTACAATAGAAAGATTAATTATTAATTAAAATTTTAATAAAGAAAAAATAATTTAATATAAATTAATTATATTTAAATAAATATATATATATATATGAGTGTGTGTGTGTGTGTGTGTGTGTGTGTGTGTGTGTTGTGTGTGTGTGTAAAAAACACCATTAAAAGCTGTAACAGTTATACTTTCAGACCAGAAGAATAAGATGAGAGTATAAGTAAATGAAAAGATATGGAACATTTAAGGACACTAGATATAGCATTGCAAAGAAAGGACAAGATCATACATGATCTATCACAAACGCTATCATACTTTGAGAAAAATATATTTTTCATCTTTCTTAAAATCCTTTTTAAGAAGGAAAAATGATTTGAAACAAGAACAAAAGAAACTTTCAATCATTTTTCTTGTCTTAAATCGCAGTGTAAAAATAAAGATGAAAAAAATGTTATAGCGGATTGTAAAGAAAATACAATGAACGAACATACCTTGTTGTCGCGAATTGAAACGTTGCTCGTCACCGTGTGTGTCTGATTTGACGTGCAAGACATTTCCTTGCGGAAGTTGACCCTCTAGTTGTTGGCGCGAGGTTCGCCGCTAACGGTTGCTGCGATGCTGATGATGATGTGATCATGTGGCACTGTATGATTTACTGCTGTATCTCTGTTCACTTGATCGTCCAATGCTCGTGATCCGGCTCGAAGGACCAAATCGAGAACGACCGTTCGCGTAGAGACGCGATCGCGAGGGAAACGTGTGAGCGGGAGACGTAAATTTTTGCTACGATTATGATAATCGACGCCGCGAATTAGTCGTTCCCCTGTTTCGTTTAGAATAACAGAGATAGTTCAAATGATTTTAACTTTGAATTAACACGGTTAATATAAACGTGTATATTTAACGATATTTAAAGTTATAATGAATACGTCACAAATGATTTAACGATGATACAATTAGTTTGTTACAGTAATTTGACCCGATTTTATGATATTTCTCGATGTATTCGTTAGACTAAGCGACTTTGATTTTATTCGTCTGAACCTTTCGATGCATCCCGTTTGAATTCTCATTTGCCACTGACTGCCCTTCCATTTTGTCCTTTGTCTTCTCTGAGATACGACCCCCACTACGCTCGGATCACGCCACCGTTCGCGCCTATGATCACGTATACCAGCTTCTTTCTTTATGCGGATAAAATAACGCACCGAAGGCGAATAGATGTTTCTGGAACTCGCTGCTTGACGACAACTATGCGTTTATCGCTACTTTGTGTATATCTCGACGGTCATGTAAGACGATCTGTTTGCGACGGTTAGGAACACGGCCTACAGTAAGCCTTGGGTCGTAATAAACGGAGAGAATAGAATAATCTATAGGATTATCAACGGTGAAGTATATAAATATACTAACGACTCAGAAAACATAATTGAAGTGAGTTGCTTAGATATGAAATTATTGTTAATAACTAAAAGAATAATAGTACAAGTTAGATTAGCAGAGAGACAAACGTGATTGTGCAGTGAGTCTAGGAAACAGGATAAAATATAAAACAAATAAAAATGGAATATGCAATACGTCCTATCCAAGAAGATTGGATACCAACTAATGCATAATAAAAGAATGTCCGCAATATTTGGAATTAAGAACAAAATTAAAATAAACAACCACCATCTTTATGAACAGAGAAAATTGATTATTGAAACTAAAGAATTTTATTAAGAAACAACATGACGCTCAGAGCATAATAACTGAAGTTATAATAACCTGAGCACAACTCAAAAACTTAGCTATGACCCTTTTGTAATAACTAACAAACAAACATTTCAAACTTAATTAATTATAAACAAGCTACAGATAATTTGAAGTTGGATATGAGGAAGCTTAATAACAAAATTAAATAAATAGAATTTTTCTTATTTAAATGCGACAGTTCGTAGTACAAAACAAATTTTGTTCAGGAATAAGGTTTTCTGAAAATTTCCAGCGAAAATTTAGCACGAATCTAGCAAATCTAGCACGAATCGAACAGGTGAAAACAATCTATACGGCGTTCGTGCTGAGGTGGTATGGTGATAGGTGCGTAAGGAACTACTCTTGGTGTTTTTAACGAACAATAGTTTATTTAGAACTAATCAACAATCAGCGTTAACAATTAACAATTAACAATTACACTTAACAGACAATTGGTAACAACTAACAAATAACGATAGACACCGAGAGATCATTCGACGCGTTGCTATGCAAATAATACCGAGGAGTTACACATTTAATGGCGTAAGACAGACTGCCTGTGCTTTTGTTTCGGATCGCGCAGATTCTTCCCTTCGTAGCCCATCGATATCGTAGCCCAGTGCTGGCACGCGTATGCTCTTCCGAGAATTCGGCGGAAAGAGTGTGAAGATATCGATGGTACATTGGGCACGTCGGTGTTGCGCTTTGGCGGCGTCGCGCTTTGGCGGCGTCGCACTTTGCATCCGGAGCCGTTGAAAAGTTCCGTGGCCCGTGCCGCCACAGTGCTTGGCAGGCTTTTATTTTCTTTACCTAGTGGATCGGTATGATAGAGTTCGAGACATGTGGAAAGTACGGCTTCCAGGCAAGCAGGGGCTGATTCAGCGCATTAAAATAAGAAGAAAATTTCGTATAAACGTTTTCGAGTAGACGCTTGCTTTGTGTCACAGTACTTTCTTACCTATCTTTAGAGAAATTACTCGAATCGACCAGTTCCAGTTTCTACGGAAACGCGAATGCGTCGCGTCATAGATCGTCCATCTTGTTCGAACAGCTTACACGAATTTGTCGAAAATTTTGATCGTCACGTCAACTAACGTTTTATAAGTAAGAGATTTTAAACGCCCCCGTATTTAATAATCGAACGGATTCGGATCCGAAGAGCGTATTGGTCCGGAAATAAGGCCAGCACGATTTATCTATTTTCCAAGAAATCGTTCATCTGTGTAATGTTTAGCATCGCAAAATAAGCTATAAGCGGAACGTATGGTCATATTAGGCATATTATGTTATATAAAATTTTCTTCTTATTTCAGTATTCAGAATCAACCTCTGCCATATTTTCCACGTGTTCTGATTCACCTTGTATAATATATAAGAATGATAATTGCAAATATATTTGTATAATAACTCTATGATAAGCGCTTAATAATACATACAGTGAACTTGTAGAGAGTAACGTTTGCTGACTGTCGGAGGCACATTGTTGCTGTCTATGCAAAGACAAGTGCCCATTTCTTGTCGAAGAACTCCAGTCAATTCTAGCGTTTCACCCACATAAGTTTTCAACGCTGAAACATGAAAATATATAGTCGTTATTTTTTAGCTTTGCCTCTATTTGATCTTCATCTTATCTGCTTACGCGCTTAATAATAGAACTAGGTTTGGTCTACGTAAAAAGTAACTTCTTTTTATTAAGACTCATATTTATTAAGATTTAATAAGATACAATTTATTAAGATACATGTAACGAAAGGCAGGAAGTAGTAACATTTTACGTGAATTTGCATGGATCGAATATGCTGATGTGCTTACGAATAAGAGAGTATTGATCGATAATTATTAAAGCCAATTGTTTGTGACATGGGAATAAGCAAAAGTCATTTTTAAGTTTAAAGATCTTTAGTTTAGTATTGAAATGTGTTTAATGTATTTTAGCAAAAGTAGATAAAATAGGAATATTAAAAAGTTGTGTTTGGAAGACAAAATTTGGCAAAAATGATGCATATACAAATGCTATCTGTGGTCATTAATATATTTTTTCGTTATCGACAGAACATTTTCCCTTGATTTTATTGACATACTGGATTAATCACTTCTTTAAGTTACTCGTTCTTGAAACAACATCAAAATCGTATATTGTTTCGTGCTAAAAAATCTACTAAATCCATTGACAGTGAAACGATATTTCGTATACGGTTCTTACAAGAATTATTATTATTTAAGACTTAGGAAAACGTATATACAGTAGCCACGCACACTGTGCGTATTTCTGGCGCGCGTTTCCGTTCAGTGACAGTACTTCGGCGGACTGGATTGCCGAAGCGAAAGGGTTAAAAAAATACGATAAAATCACATGTAGCTCTCTATTTGTCTAGTCGCTTTTGTAGCAATATCACTATGTCCTCTGACATACTTGAGGTTTCTTACAATTCATAAATTAAATGAACAACTGTGCAAGCGAAATCGCTGCTGTAGAATCCCCGCTTCTGTAGAATCAGTCGTATGGATTTCAAAATTTAGTGTGTCGCCGGGATTAGCGTTATCCAAAGTACGCCACAGGAATAGAACATAAAGATATTTCTCAAAATTTGCTATTGCTGGTATGATATTGCTGAAATACAAGGCTGCAGTTTCGTAATGTCGTCAAAACATTCAGTTCTTTTTTGGTCAGTCACTTTTCGCGTGCTTTGTATTGCTCTGTCGAATTTGAAAGTTTCTATTACGATAGCGGATGGTGCGAAAGACGCAAGTTTCTAGTATTTTAGAGATGTCTGAACGTCAGCTGCGTGATTATGTAACAAAAAATGGAGATATCCACTGAAATATTTTAACACGCAAGAGATTTCATGTTAAGACAATACACGCAAAGTAAATACACACGAATATAATAGTATATCCCTTTCGATGTCATTCGATTTTTGTATCATTCATTTTTTCCCCGATATATTTGAGCGATTCGAGATAAACAGGATACACTTCTAAACAATTTCTCTCAAAAGTGGCAGGAATTAATATTTTTTTATTCTGAAAACAAATAACTCTGGAAATATTGAAAATGTAAAAGAATAGGAAGCTTAAAATCCGTTCACTTGTCGATGCAATGAGCAGAACTATACATATTTCCGATAATAAGAAGAATATCTCTAATGATACTTTTAATACATCAAAAGGCAAATACTATAAAAAGATTCGACGCGCTCTTTGAATACAGCTACTATCAAGATGTATAAACATTAGAACACATAATTAGCCTAGATCGTGTCGAAGTAGTAAGTACGTATGTACTTTTGACGAATTTTTAAATTCAAAATTCTTTTGAAATCACGTTTAAAATACAGTTATTCTTAGAATATGATTTAAAATATAATCTTCTTTTTACTTTTTGCGTAATTTATTACGCAAATCATTACTAAAGAAAGTTACTTTCCAGTTGTGTTACAAAGTAATCCACTTTGTATACAGGTATGTAATAAATTGCCAGAAACTTTGATGAGAACGAACTTTTTATTAAAAAAAGTGACATCTTTCATGTATGATTTCCTCTTCAATCTAATATTTGCTTGGTAGTAGTATATCAAATATTTTTGAGCTAAAAGTAAGTAATAAATATTCGGTAGGTTTATATGCGGAATGCATAAATAATTGTTATGAGTATTGAAAGTATTACATTTTTCTGTCTAAATCGTTTCGGTTCAATTTGGAAAATCTTATTCTGCGTGTGCAATTAATACCAGCAGCATGTCAACTCTAAAGTTTCATATCACGAAAAGAGTTTATGCAAAAGACGAGTAAGAGTTAAGTTTGACATCGAGTAAAGAAAACCCAATTTGAAATTGATCTAACAGTGTTTTTCTAAATTATTTCTAGGTATTGTTCAATTTGTTCTTTTCTCAATATTGTTGGATTTAATTAACGCAGCGTCATATTTACGCTAATATCTGCTTGTTAAGCATAATTTTAATATATAATAACATGATCTATAACTCTTTACAATTTATATTTTATCATGGCATATGTTTTAGAATATTCTCCGGCTTCTTGTAATTTTTATTCATACCTATTCCACGTGTATCATGTTCTCTTTATTAACTTGAAACGTTTTACACGCACAGGTGTACGCGAGTACTATCAATTACACGTACATACAGAACTTCCTCAAGCTAATATTATCAACTCTAGAGCTATTAATAAATGTTCATAAAGGGGATACTTCTTCACGACATGTAGTTTAATAGTTTATTAACACATTGACTGCCACGCGTGTTTTCAAAAAAATCTGCGTCAGGCCACGCGTACAGCAGTACCAAGCGTTCTCTGCTAGGTGCTCCTATCGATATTTTAGTAATGCGAATCGCTCAAGTGGTGGTCTCAAGAATGATCTTTCGTTTCGCTTGTTCGCTACATTAAAACCGCTAGCTGTTGTCGAATATAACGAAGGAAAGTGTGGTATAGATTATTCCGATCAAATGGTTTCTTATGCCACCACAATTAGAAAAGGAATCAAATGGTACAGAAAACGTGGCATTCAATTCCTTCTGGGAATTTCTGTTGTAAACGCTTTGACGGTTCACAAAATTGCAACAAGGAAAAATATAAATATTGGAATATTTAGACAATTACTAGTTGCAAAATTATTAGGGTTGTCTAAAAATACGAGGAATCCTTGTCTTCGACAGAGTCAGCACAATATCGCCGTTCGGAAAAATGATTCCGGAAGAAGCATTAGACGCGCGTGCAAACTATGTTATGCAAGTAAAAGACGTCGAATGGACCGAACAAAGGCACAAAAGAATTTGAAGAAAACAACAACTTCTTGTCCAAATTGTCCCGACCAACCTCAGCTATGTATAGAATGTTTTTCTTTATTTTATTTTTATTTTATATTTTTTATTTTATAACAATTTTTATTTACAACGTATTACAACGTATTTTTATTTTATAACAATTCAATAGTTTTATTATTATGAAATATCTTTTCAAATACCTACGACGATCCTTAGCAAGTAGTCAAATAAGCGACACCCGAATATGGGTTACGCGGCCTGACCAGAAACTTTGCTGACACCCGAATGCGGGTGTCGTGGTAGTCAACGTGTTAATAAATGTTCTTCAGTAAATTATTAATTTGAATTAAAATACTGGTGGAACTAATATACCTAATTTTGTTTTTATCATGTATTGTTTATGTAGATAGCTTGCTGAAAAAATTGTGCAGGAACGAATCGCGTAACAAAGTACAGTGCATTCGAGATGTAACATTTCAGTGCAAATAATAAATTATTTTCAAACAAATAATCAAAATTTTTATTTAAATCTTCTCGAGATTTTTACGTATTACAAGACAATTGTTATTTTATAAATTCAGAAACATAGTTATATCCACTGTATATACTACGTACATATATGTATAAAATATATGATTTTTTAGGAATATCTCTCTACTTTAAACTGTTACTAGCAAAAATACTTTGCAAGTAGCATTCTTATATGTTGGATTACAAGCTATTTCAATTAGCCTTGTAGTGAATATACTGTACAATATTTGTAATTTTAGCGAATGTCGTGATATTGTTCTGTAGGAGTACCAAAACATAGTTATCTTCTATTAGCAAATAAAATTCTATTTTTGATGAAATTTAGTAAAAAATATTAAAGTATCCGAGGAACAATTTCTTTTGCCTGCAAAAGTCACTTTGAGCAGGTGAAATCGAATCCTCAAGATTTTGATTAACTTGTGATGATCCGAGATACAGTAAAACTTTGCATCGCTCTATTGAAAAATATTCGTGCGCTAGGAATAAATCTCGAGTAAATAATGAGTTTGCTATTTTAAAGATAACACTTCTGTTAATTTCTAAATACATAGGATTTTTCACCAGATATTAGCGCTTTTATTGGAACAAACAAATGAAAATGAACAATTCCGTGTAACATATTTCGGAGCCATATTGATCTGATATGTCAAACATATACATTGATATTTCGAAAATTAAAAATTATTTTCTAGAGTTGACATGTTGTTTTTCAGGTAAGTAAAATGTTTCTTAATGTATACTATATCTAATTTATTAAGTGTAATTACTAGTTATTTGCCCCACTTTTATAATTTCCTTTGTATATTATATACATTATAATCTAAAACGTATTTGTTCAACGTATTTGTCGTCCAATACCGATGATTTAGTCATAGACCGAATTTCTTTTACCTGTAAGTTCAATATTTTGGCAACTGAGACTAAATTAGAAGGTGTCCGTTTAATTTTTCTTCTACCTTTTCCCATAGAAAAATGTTTGAAAGTCCAAAACAGAAAAGAGAGAAATGGTCAGAGGAGAACATGAATGGGGCTTCGAAGCTACTCTTCAAAAATAAAATGGCCCAAAGACAGGTCACTGAAGCTTTCAATGTTTCAAAAACGACGAATGTGAAGTCTGGGCACACGTCGAATGCGCAGATCAAGAAAATATTAAGTATTTTCCATACGATATACATAATAATCAAATTTGAATAAGAATATGTATACTGACATCTAGAGGACTTTTTAAAACATTATTAACCATTTAGAGCAAAAGATCAAATAATTAAATAATTGATCGGTACTGGACGACAATTTTTCGTTTCCTACAAATTCCGACATTACTATTCTTGCACATTGTTAATTCGTCAATTCGTATCATTGAATTTCATAAAATTAATTTTCCTACTTTTATCAAGTTCCATTTGTGCTATAAAGTCACTTTGTAAATTTTCACTTTTATCAACTCTAGCACAAGGTACCGTGCGACTCTCCCCTGCATCTTAATTTGTATGTGATTCGAAATCCAAATTATTCGATATTTTTCATACCAAACTACGATAAAGATTCTTAACAACTTCTGCAAGATTACCTATACTAGCATTTATGACGTTCCTGTCTCACAAGATCAATAACCAAGCCTTTTCCTCGATTCTTTTTCTCTGATGAAACGTTAAATAGTTTTCTTCCTTCTTTCTGTCCGGATGAATTTTATCTTTTTCGTAGATCATTGATATCTGGTCGCTTTTTTAAATTACTTTTTCCGTAGTTTTCATGTCACAATAAAGAGATTAAAAAATGCTGGATCAAAATTCTTAATGCTTTTCTCACCCACTCCGTACTCTTATCTTTCTGTTCATGTTCAAAATAGCGAATAGAGGTACATATAGAGGCGAATACTTCTGTGTTTAGTCTATTGACACCCCCTCCCTCTCGCCCCTTGATGAGGTTGACTCGTGTTAGATTACAATATCAGTTTGCCTAACAATCAGAACTACATGGAATTTTGGGGATATACAGGCTGAGTCTTCAACAGCAAACCACCTGAATAATTCTTTCAATTTTTTGAGACGCAGGGAAATGTTTGAAACAAAAGTTGTTTGGTTTCGAGGAGGCTATTACGCGATGGAAAAAGTTTTTCTCAGATGGACGCGTTTACGAGTTTTAAAGAACACTTTAATAGGCTTCGTTTTTTTTTAAGTGTAGCCGTGTAGTTTTGAATACCTATTTGTCCCATTGTTGCTCTTTTGAAGACGGATTTAAATATCGCGGTCATTTAAGGTCACTCAAGGTCATAAAACGTAGTAAAATAGTCCAATCGAACGTAATGTTTCAATATTCCGAAACAAAGGAAAATGGATTTACCATTTTCAAGATAAGCGGCCCGTTTATAAAACACCATTAAACTAGGAGACGCAATCAATTGGAGAAAAGATAAATTTTCTGTGACTACTTATCGTACTCGAATTCGACTCTACATCTTCGTTACTTTGTCGAAATTGCTATGTATAATAATTATTAATTATGAATAACGAAAGAAATCCTTAACCGAAAAATACTTCGTTATTCAGTATTCGTTGTTTAATATAATTATAAAACACCAATCAATAATAACACAGGTACTTCACAGCGAGATATTTGAATTATTCATCTAATATAAAGAATAAGAATTTTGGAACAAAAAATTAAACGGTTAGTACAAACATTCGATAATTGCACGAAAAAGTCCTCTACGTAGTTACACAGCCGTCGTGTCCACTTTGAGAAGGACAGATTTCCCTGAGGTATCGCGGAAATTTGGCGGTCCATTGCGATCGAGCAGTGTAACATGATCCAATATTATCAGTTATCGTTGAGACAATGTATCCGAGTAATCATTCAAAACTGAAAATTGCCTTATTTTAGGCTTTTTAAAATTAAATTTCCACTAACGCATTTGTAGGATTTCCCCGACTAAAATAAGATCAAACATGATATAATATGAATAATATTTAATTATCAATTATTAAGTAAGCAAATATGTTCCAAATTTTATCGTGTTTGGTGTCATTTTAACCAGTAAAACGCGAGAAACATATTAGCAAAAATTTCATTGATCAAAAATCGCAAATAAGAATCTTTCAACTTATCGCCAGTCTTTAACGAGGCTCTCTTTCTCTTTCATTCGCGTTGTCAATTTTGAGGAATAGAGTCGTTCCTACGTCTCCATAATTGTAACGTTTCAGTCCCGATTTTTGTGCAATTATCGAATGTAATTATTAAAATTGTATACACGACATATTACAAACATTGAATCGAATCTTCTTCTGCAAAACGTTATCGAACACGAAAAAACGAACACGAATAATCGAATCGAAAATTACTAAACGATCGGCTGTTGGATAAGTGTTTACTAAGAATCTGACTAAGTACACTCTCTTAAATGCAAATGACTCATTGAACTTTTTTGATATTAACTTTTTAATGAACGGCAATCCTCGAATAAAATCTTACTCAAACTGATAACATTAACAAAATATTTAAAAAATGTCAAAATCGGCGGTATCTCCTTTTTTTGTAAATATTTACCGGCTATTGAATCCATTGATTCTCGATTGCCTTATCTGTTTGCTTGTGTATATCTTTTATATATACATAGATGGATACACAAATAAGTTTCGTCTATGGCGAGATCAATTTAGCCACCTGAGTAACCAGCTATCTTACGAATCAACAGATACAATACCGATACAATGATACGACATGCGATGTACATACTCGAAACGTTACAGATTGAATCAATGAATTAATGAATTAATGCTAATCATTGCTAGGATACACTGCTAATCATTGGTAGGATACACGCTTGTTAAAGATCGAAGATGTCCGTGAATTAATTAGCTTTGAAATTAAAAGGTTAGGTACGTGGGAGATTTTGCGTTTGAGGAAAATTATTCGAAGATAGCAATATGGTTGATGATACGGAAGTGTAGGGGTAATAGGGTGAATGCAACGAGCAATGTATAATAAACAATTGATAATTGGTAATAATGTATAAATAATTCGTAACGATTAAGAATAGAAGCAGATAGTAATATTTAATTAGAACCCATGTTTTTTGTTTCAACTTCCAATTTATGTTCCTTTGATAGCAAAAACTAAAATAGAATTGATTATAATAAATTTTGAATATAGGAGATTGAAAATTGAAATGGTTTATCAATTGGGCTGATTTCAAACTAATCTCGTAAAAAAGTTGTAAAGAGGAGAAATATAGCTTTAAGAAATACGCAATTAGTCGAGTGTTCACGGTACGTGCCAATAACAAGACAAGCTTTTGACTTTTGGAGAAGTCGACTGTAACAAAAATATATTATATTATATTATATTATATATTATATTATATATTATAGCTATAATTTTAGCAGATACTGTTTATCTATTTCGTTTTGCGTGTATTAACGTTCTCATGGTGTATCGTATAGTAATTAATGCATCAGATTATATACATATCGGTGTTTGTAGGTAACACGTTATACAGAGTGGAGAAGCAGCATCAAATTGTCACGATTGCGAAATAAAATGAGTGAACGGCTGGTGAACGAGCAAAATACTCGTACAATAACAAGTGAATGTAAAGGGAGCTCTAAATTCCAAGAAATTCCATTTTATCAGCCGAACAAAATGTATAATCTGATAACGTTTTGAGGATAGTAAGTTAGGCAGGCGAAAAAAATAGGTGTTAACGATCAAGTATAACAGATACAGTAGTAAATATTCAACAATTTTTCAACCGTAATGTATTTATACACAAATCTGCGTACTTTGTATCAAAGTTTCTGTTGAAAATGACAACGTGAGTTCGTGCTCGCCATCCATATGCAGATGCGTTAGTGATAAGAAATAGTAACTAGAGGATGATGCTAGTTACAATCGATAGATTTAATCGATAGGCTTAAGATGCTTTTTTGTTTTTATCCCTAGTTTTTGTAAGCGTGTGCAATAAAGGCTTTTTTTGGCTCAGAACGGTGTAATAGATTTATCCATTCAATAAAATAATAACTACTCTGATCTTACCTCTGAGTATAGAAATAACAACAGTTTCGATAAATATATTTTTATGTACAGCATGTATAAAAAGTGTCAGGGCGTATAAGTGTCCACTAGCGTGATTTCGGAGGATCGGAGCCTCTGGATCGATTGATTCATGCAAAATTTTGTAAAAATTGACGTTTGCTGGCACCGTATGCTACTTAGCACGAGGATCAAATGGAACTTTACTGGGAAAGTATATTTGGATACCATGATGTGCAAGATATTATTCTTGTATATGTAGGATTTGTATACATTTTAATCAATTTACTTTTTTTAATCAATTTAATCCTCATTTTATCAATAAATCCAATTATTTTGCCATCTATCTCTATTACCGACTATCGAATTGTTCGTTGTTCCAAAAATGTGTTGCGCGCAATACTGGGCACTATTAAATAAATTTTCATTTAAATAATTGTTTAAATGTTAAAAGACAGAAATAAATTATTTGCAATTTCAACAAGTTTAGATATATTATTTAAAATAATGAGATTAATTGTTATTTACAAATTTTATTTTCTATTTATTCTAAAAGAAAGCTAATAAAATCAGAATCTTTGTTTGAAAGTCTTTTTTCACGCAGTAGATAATTCTGTAATAATGTGAAATCACGCTGATTGCTCCATTCTGTTTATCACGGGCTATCCCACCTGCTAACGAAAACTTGTTGTTTTCTCGTTGATGTCACATTGCTTACTTTCTACCTGACTGCGAAATATAAACTTGTTGCGAATAATCTCGATGTAAGACCCAATGAAATTTCAACGTCATTTCTCCAGAAAACGGTTCAATTGCGACTCATAGCTTATTTTGAAAAGTTGGCAAGTTGGTCCTCGCGATGAGTAGACGTTTGTAAAACTGTATCATCCAGAGTTGTAGAATTAGGGTGGTCCGGTCAAATAAGTGTATCTTTTATATACTCTGTACATATACAGGCTTTTCCAGAATAATTCCATACCGCCAGACAGGATAAGACGTCAAACAAGAAAAAAAACATTTTTCTTTTCTTCAGCTTATTTTTGCGCGTAAACTTTTTGTATTTAAAGCTAAAGTTTGAAATAGTTGTCGATACTCTGTCACACTGAACGTATTTCATTGTAAGCTAGCTCAAGCAGAAACAAAGCCTTATACAAGAAAACTTCATCCTCTTCCTTTGACTTACTTTTGCATACAGAAAAATCTGCAGTCTAAGTGTGCTATCCTGAGATTCCTTGATTATACATATCTTTTCTAAATTTTTCGTTTCTGTTAACAAAACTTCCATAAATGATAAAGTGCAGGTATTCCTAAAGGAAAAAAATGTAAAGAAACTAAAATTAACGCCCAAACACCCAAAATTTCAACATTAACCCGCCATATATATATATATATATATATATATTGTTAAATATGTAAATTCGCACGTTCGTGGGGAGACGCGATCTCGAGAATGTGCGCCAACGGGAATCGTAAATTCCCGTTACGATTGACTAATCGACGCCACGAATCGTTCAATCCCTTATTTCTTTTGGGATAATGAGGGTAGTTAACATGAAGAGAACGCTGCTATTAACAGATTATTATATATGTCGGAGATGAAAGGAAAATCGGAGCCTTCCCTTTGCAATTTTGAGGAAGCCTTCTAATGCTTTAGCCTAGATTTTATCATAACTGTAATTAAGCAATTGTCATTTGTAATTGTTTGACATTTGTGAAAGCGAAAGTGGGTTCGAGGTGACAACTGGTCGCCGAACGTAGCCACGGTCACGGGATAAACGTTTTGCCTGACGAAGGTGTGGATCGGTTGTATTGTTCTCCCTAGAAATCACATAGAATTGTACTTTGGAGATGCTGATATAATGGGACACACGTTGTATTAGGAATCAATCTCCAGACAGAAACTGCCTAGTATCGGCGTTTGGATCTTTCTCGATGTTTCCAAAGAGTATACAACAAACTTTTGACAGAAATTGCCTAGCAACAACGATTGGAACCTTCTCGATGTCTCCAGCGAGCATATAACAAACAAATGCAGTCGTATAGCGAAAAAGATTTTCATCAGATATTCATTCGTGTGATCGCCTTGGAAAGTGATACATCGAGCAATTTACCGAGTGTCTCAGCAATTGTATGTTGTGTTTAAAACTATTCTACGCATAGTAAAGAGTTATCCCGTTGACCGTGGATTCGTTTGGAATCATTAGTTAAACTTATCATTTGTTAATCTTATCATTTGTTAATCTTATCATTCATTAAACTCAATACTCATAATATTTTGTAAAATCTTGTATATTCGCGTAAATATAATCTCTGTTTCATAAAACGATAGCTAATTCAAACGAAGAATCGTTACACGCCTTAAATTCTAATGTTAACCCGACATATATATATATATATATATATATATATATATATATATATATATAATAATATAATAATAAATCAAACTTGCTCGAGCCTGCTTGAATCTCTGTATCATTGTATCATAATGTGAGAACTTTCACAAGCCTAAATCCTGGCAGTCTGACGATCGAGAATATTGCTATCGGAAGAATCGCTCTCATCCGTAAACAAGATATTTCCAAGGATTGCGTTATAATTTTCTTAGCGGCTAACCATCGAATATTCGTCAAATGACATAATTTCGCACACGGCGAACCTTATAACGTACACCTTTTTGGCGTATTATTTTTCCCACTTTTTTTTTTTTTTTTTTTTATTAACGTGGAGGAAATCCGCACGGACACCAGGTCGCTTCTGGGAAAAAGCGGCGTGGTAGTGGCAGACGCCAACGGACTAAAACCTCCACGATGACCGTCCCGGCAGCGATCTAGAGGGGCCCGGGAACTGGTGTGAGGGATACACCCCCTCCGCGCTCAATACACCCCCTAATGGAGCGATATGCGGCCACGTTACACCGCGCCTCGTCGCCGGAGCCGCCGTGCCAGACAATCCGGTTCCCCTGCCGGGCAGATTTGCGACGGACCTAGCGCACCTCACCGAAGCGCTTCCATGGCCTCTGCCGCGCCCTCGCCGGTCAATTCTCTCAGGGTGAGAGTATTATTTTTCCCACTGCTGCGTGTGAAACCCCTATTGGACAAACTGTTCTTTGCAATACATCGATGGATAAATACGCGCACAAACACGCAATACGTGCAATAGAATGCTCGAGGTCAATTTTGTGATCCTCTTTTTCAACAGATCTTCGCAAATCCGAAGGTGTAGAATTACCTCCCAAAGACATAAGATGACAACAAACACTTTCTTGACACACTGTATAACATTGAGGTATCCAGTTTTGCCACATACAATTTTGTCATTGTCACGTTTGACTTTGTTCATTGTAAAGTCAAATTTGCACACTCCATCTGTGAAATAGTACGAAGAAATCATAGTGACTTGTATTCCTTATGATATCATGATGCCACATAATATATAATACAATACAATAATTCGCGAACAGATCACTCGTTAATTGCTTTTAAAAGAATTACCACGGAAGCTTCCTAACACGCTACCCGGGGGCCAGGGATTTATTTCGTCGATAAGTTAGGTTATTAAACTTATGTTCTTTCATTGAAGACATCGATGGACGCTGTGTTCCAGAAATAGCCAATCACACTTGGCGAAGCATAATAGTAATTTACAATAACAAATACTTAAGAATGCCTAATTTTGTTAAACATAGGGTTCAATTTACAATTATGTAAATATTACTTCTTGAAAGTAACTTCTTAATCAATTTTAACAAATTTTGTAAAATCATGTAATAAATCTTATTATTTATCATACGCGTGTATTAAGCCAATTGCCAACCGAACATGTTCAAACTGTATTTTTTTCAAAACTGGACCTTAAGCTAAAAAGCTTTATTTCACATATTCGACTTGTTCTTGTATGTGGTATCAGCACCTAGTCGGATGCCCGCGTTATGCAGGACACCCTGATGGCGTTGAACGCAACGATTCAAATTGAACTGAAAAGTCGTTATGTTTTCAGAGGACTTGTGTGTAGAGGATGGTTGATCGTGAGATTTATTAGACAAGATTGCTCGTTGTTGAAACCTTCAAGTATATTTTCAAATGATTAAATAAATAATTATAGATAATGTTCGCAAAGACGGTAGATACTCGTAGATACTGATCCATAACTCTCGTGAACTCTTTACGATTGCGTCCGTTTAAACTGGTATAGTATAAACAGATCGGGGGAGAGTCGGAGAATTCAAATTCGTCTTTGTTCGACGGTTCGACGGTTCGACGGTAACGTAACGGCGACATTGTTTTGCCCGGAGTTTATTTATTAATATATTATGTATGTCCTCACGATCTTGATACTCCGAAGCAAAAAAACAACAACATGATTTGAAATGTTCTCTAGCTCATGTACGGCTACGTGTACTTTCAAGGAGCAAAACTGACACAGTTCCGCTTGTGACGCGAGACGGAGATTATCGTTCCACTTCCTTTAACGCATTTTTGCCATTGAAAGACACTAATTTCTGTGACTTGCTTTATCTCTGTTATAAATCTCTCTTTATATTTAAAATTTTATAGTTTTTGTGCAAACGTAAAAGGTAAGTAAATATTAATAAATATTATAATAATATAATATAATGCTATATAATAATATTAATAAATACTTCGCTATTTACTTATTTTATTTCCATTAAGGTATATTGTATTTTTCATTGCATTACTTTCATTTTTATTTAGTGTAATAATAAACGCATACGTTAATATTCATTGGCATTAGTGTAATTGTAAGCTTCACTGTAAATTTAATAAAATTTATAAGAACGGAATTATTAAAAGGGTATATATGTGTAATTAAACTAGATTCTATTCTCAATGTTACTTCATTATTTTATTATTGTTTCATATATATATATATTTTTTTAATTTACATGTGCTTCTAAGTTAATAGAACTAAACACATGTGTATGTATTAATTGCTATATACGTCATAATTTCAACCATAATATTAAATTATGGTATGTATTATTAAAAAGTATAGTTTAATGTATATATTAAATATATATCATTTATTCGTAGATTTTAAATATGGATACTGGATCAAAGAAGGAGATTAAAGAAATGATTACCAAAGATATATCGAATATACATAATTACTTTCATTTCGAACTTTTTTAGTCTTATTGTTACGTCGATTCTTATATTTCAAGATCTAGTCTTGTATGTACGCTGGGGAGCGCTTTTATTTATTGATTCAACAAAGAATATCGTTGTAGGTGTCATACATGCGAGTAAAAGTAACGAAGTACGAGCAGTTTCACTGTAACATACTTCCTGATAATTTCTCGTTATTTATACCATAAGAAAGTATCAAAGAGGAACTCTTATCTCGAACGTGGATCTATTTGTCGATAATGCATGCGTGTAATACTCGAGTGTCGTTCATACAGCGTAAATATACGTGCAGATACGTAAACCTTTTATGATTTTTGTATCAAAGGCAGACCTGCTATAATACTCGCAAGTGAAATATAATTCTACGAAAGAAAATGGAGCAAAAGAGTTTCGTTGGTAATATATTCTTCCTTTTTCATCACAAGTTTCCTCTTTGTTGTGCTTCTGTTACATTATAATCCTGTTAGATTTACGCGCGTAAAATTTCACTTTGTTGCACTATATATCTCATCATCGCCATCTGCCGAACACCTGTGAGAAACGCGGTTTACTTTGTCTCAAAGCGAGCAAACGTCTAATTTCACAAATTGGATTTTCATCAACAGCGAGAAGGGCATATGCGATGTAAAGGAGGCTGTAAGGGTGTCCTAGGGCTTACGGTGGTTGTCACGATGCCGGAAGTGGCGCCGAGCAGACACGTCAAGGGAGAATCAGAATCGCTATTGGCAAAAACCATCGCGAACATTTGTCCTTCGCGCCACCAAAATTCTATCTTCTGAGATATTTTTCGCGTTTCCGAGGTCATCGCCACTCTCCTTAACTTTGCCTTACGATGTATAATATCTCGATGTTACGGTAGTTAGAAATTTGTATTAATTTGGAGAACCTTGCAAAAGTACGCAAATCTGCTACGATAGTCGGATAGAGAGTATCGGCAGAGATCTGTTCCTTTATCGTGAAACTCTCTCGGACAACTTAGATGCTACCAGATATCGATTCTCGCATCCAACCATTTCGTAATAAACGTAGATCACCCAAGAAATTTCTCAATTGTCATCCGTTAATTTCGCGCAACTTTTGCTTTATTTTAGCTACGTGGGAACCTATTAGTGCGCAAATGTTACCCCGAAAATGTTACTCCTCTGTGCCAAATATCGTTCACGTGTATAATCAAAGTTGCATAAAACCGCGTACAATTGCATCAGGAAATTTCTAATAATTTGCTCGTCTCGCAGGACGAAAACAGGCTCACGAAGGATCCCTCTGTTCTGGCTATCGAATGTACCGCAAGCACGTAGTTTCAAGTGTCCGTTCTCTAGAAAATTCGAAACAATTTATGGTCGATGGTCGAGTGAACGGTGCAACGGTCGAGTCGGAAAGATCAGAAAGACAAATCATCATAGTTCGAACAGACCGGGAAGCAGAAACGCACTTCCATGATCATTTGTATCGTTGCTCGATCTGTTGCTGCGCAATGACCGAGCAAGCTGTTGATTTTTCTTTTTCTGCAATGCTACTATACTCTACACTCTATGCTTTATACCGTTCTTTTGCCCGCTATTTACCTTGTACGCGAACTTTTTATCGCTAGTGGATTGCAAAAATCCTTTTTTATCACGAATTTTACGTGACAATGCGTAGGTCAAGGTGGACGTAAGACAAAGGAAGGTGTAGATAAATAAGACAGGGTGTATTTAAAAATAATAAGTTATTTATTACAGTTTATTTAATATGTATACAGGCTATTCGTATTATAGCAGCGATAGCTAGTGTTAAATTAACAATGACAGTTTCTATCGTAGTTAATATTATATTGGTTATTGGCCATGACGAAGGCGAATTTTGATAGCCCTGGTCGAGGTCGGTGGTCTGGATCTATAACAAATAATACTATATTAATATAGCAAAGAAATGTCGTAAATATCGATATCATTTGCAAGGCGATTCTTTTTGGGCATAGTGAAATTATGTTGATCAGTTTGTGGATATTAGGTTGAAATTAGATAATAAAGTTATAGATTTACCCGTTTAAGGGATTGTTCAGGCGCCGTTAATTCACTGGATATGTCGCCCTGAAGCAGGATGTTTAAATTTTGGATCATATATTGTACTGATAGGAAGTATTTTATCGATACAATTATGAGTTTATTTGATTAAAATATCTAACGTAGTGTCCAGTCACCAAACGAATTAGTAGATCAGCCGTGAACAATGGCAGTAATTTGTATAATAACAAAGGATATGCCAAATATAGCAGAATGACTCATCGGCTAGCGGGAGGTTGTGTCTAATTATCAAAAGCGAAAGAAATATGAAAGATCCTAGTTTGTAGGACTTGTTGACAATCAATGTCAACAATTTTTTCGTTTGGTCCATAGAATGTTTTGAGTGGGCTGTATTTCGACACACGACAAAATTGATAACGTAAATAAATCTTATATATTTGTTTCAAGAAATGATAGCTTGTTTGTGAGCGGTATCTTTAGACAGGTTGTTGAAAACTGGATGTTAATTCGGATTTTATATTTTCAATAACTTCGCATGAGTATTTTAGTCAAATCTAGCACGAATCGAACAGGTGAAAACAATCTATACGGCGTTCGTGCTGAGGTGGTATGGTGATAGGTGCGTAAGGAACTACTCTTGGTGTTTTTAACGAACAATAGTTTATTTAGAACTAATCAACAATCAGCGTTAACAATTAACAATTAACAATTACACTTAACAGACAATTGGTAACAACTAACAAATAACGATAGACACCGAGAGATCATTCGACGCGTTGCTATGCAAATAATACCGAGGAGTTACACATTTAATGGCGTAAGACAGACTGCCTGTGCTTTTGTTTCGGATCGCGCAGATTCTTCCCTTCGTAGCCCATCGATATCGTAGCCCAGTGCTGGCACGCGTATGCTCTTCCGAGAATTCGGCGGAAAGAGTGTGAAGATATCGATGGTACATTGGGCACGTCGGTGTTGCGCTTTGGCGGCGTCGCGCTTTGGCGGCGTCGCACTTTGCATCCGGAGCCGTTGAAAAGTTCCGTGGCCCGTGCCGCCACAGTGCTTGGCAGGCTTTTATTTTCTTTACCTAGTGGATCGGTATGATAGAGTTCGAGACATGTGGAAAGTACGGCTTCCAGGCAAGCAGGGGCTGATTCAGCGCATTAAAATAAGAAGAAAATTTCGTATAAACGTTTTCGAGTAGACGCTTGCTTTGTGTCACAGTACTTTCTTACCTATCTTTAGAGAAATTACTCGAATCGACCAGTTCCAGTTTCTACGGAAACGCGAATGCGTCGCGTCATAGATCGTCCATCTTGTTCGAACAGCTTACACGAATTTGTCGAAAATTTTGATCGTCACGTCAACTAACGTTTTATAAGTAAGAGATTTTAAACGCCCCCGTATTTAATAATCGAACGGATTCGGATCCGAAGAGCGTATTGGTCCGGAAATAAGGCCAGCACGATTTATCTATTTTCCAAGAAATCGTTCATCTGTGTAATGTTTAGCATCGCAAAATAAGCTATAAGCGGAACGTATGGTCATATTAGGCATATTATGTTATATAAAATTTTCTTCTTATTTCAGTATTCAGAATCAACCTCTGCCATATTTTCCACGTGTTCTGATTCACCTTGTATAATATATAAGAATGATAATTGCAAATATATTTGTATAATAACTCTATGATAAGCGCTTAATAATACATACAGTGAACTTGTAGAGAGTAACGTTTGCTGACTGTCGGAGGCACATTGTTGCTGTCTATGCAAAGACAAGTGCCCATTTCTTGTCGAAGAACTCCAGTCAATTCTAGCGTTTCACCCACATAAGTTTTCAACGCTGAAACATGAAAATATATAGTCGTTATTTTTTAGCTTTGCCTCTATTTGATCTTCATCTTATCTGCTTACGCGCTTAATAATAGAACTAGGTTTGGTCTACGTAAAAAGTAACTTCTTTTTATTAAGACTCATATTTATTAAGATTTAATAAGATACAATTTATTAAGATACATGTAACGAAAGGCAGGAAGTAGTAACATTTTACGTGAATTTGCATGGATCGAATATGCTGATGTGCTTACGAATAAGAGAGTATTGATCGATAATTATTAAAGCCAATTGTTTGTGACATGGGAATAAGCAAAAGTCATTTTTAAGTTTAAAGATCTTTAGTTTAGTATTGAAATGTGTTTAATGTATTTTAGCAAAAGTAGATAAAATAGGAATATTAAAAAGTTGTGTTTGGAAGACAAAATTTGGCAAAAATGATGCATATACAAATGCTATCTGTGGTCATTAATATATTTTTTCGTTATCGACAGAACATTTTCCCTTGATTTTATTGACATACTGGATTAATCACTTCTTTAAGTTACTCGTTCTTGAAACAACATCAAAATCGTATATTGTTTCGTGCTAAAAAATCTACTAAATCCATTGACAGTGAAACGATATTTCGTATACGGTTCTTACAAGAATTATTATTATTTAAGACTTAGGAAAACGTATATACAGTAGCCACGCACACTGTGCGTATTTCTGGCGCGCGTTTCCGTTCAGTGACAGTACTTCGGCGGACTGGATTGCCGAAGCGAAAGGGTTAAAAAAATACGATAAAATCACATGTAGCTCTCTATTTGTCTAGTCGCTTTTGTAGCAATATCACTATGTCCTCTGACATACTTGAGGTTTCTTACAATTCATAAATTAAATGAACAACTGTGCAAGCGAAATCGCTGCTGTAGAATCCCCGCTTCTGTAGAATCAGTCGTATGGATTTCAAAATTTAGTGTGTCGCCGGGATTAGCGTTATCCAAAGTACGCCACAGGAATAGAACATAAAGATATTTCTCAAAATTTGCTATTGCTGGTATGATATTGCTGAAATACAAGGCTGCAGTTTCGTAATGTCGTCAAAACATTCAGTTCTTTTTTGGTCAGTCACTTTTCGCGTGCTTTGTATTGCTCTGTCGAATTTGAAAGTTTCTATTACGATAGCGGATGGTGCGAAAGACGCAAGTTTCTAGTATTTTAGAGATGTCTGAACGTCAGCTGCGTGATTATGTAACAAAAAATGGAGATATCCACTGAAATATTTTAACACGCAAGAGATTTCATGTTAAGACAATACACGCAAAGTAAATACACACGAATATAATAGTATATCCCTTTCGATGTCATTCGATTTTTGTATCATTCATTTTTTCCCCGATATATTTGAGCGATTCGAGATAAACAGGATACACTTCTAAACAATTTCTCTCAAAAGTGGCAGGAATTAATATTTTTTTATTCTGAAAACAAATAACTCTGGAAATATTGAAAATGTAAAAGAATAGGAAGCTTAAAATCCGTTCACTTGTCGATGCAATGAGCAGAACTATACATATTTCCGATAATAAGAAGAATATCTCTAATGATACTTTTAATACATCAAAAGGCAAATACTATAAAAAGATTCGACGCGCTCTTTGAATACAGCTACTATCAAGATGTATAAACATTAGAACACATAATTAGCCTAGATCGTGTCGAAGTAGTAAGTACGTATGTACTTTTGACGAATTTTTAAATTCAAAATTCTTTTGAAATCACGTTTAAAATACAGTTATTCTTAGAATATGATTTAAAATATAATCTTCTTTTTACTTTTTGCGTAATTTATTACGCAAATCATTACTAAAGAAAGTTACTTTCCAGTTGTGTTACAAAGTAATCCACTTTGTATACAGGTATGTAATAAATTGCCAGAAACTTTGATGAGAACGAACTTTTTATTAAAAAAAGTGACATCTTTCATGTATGATTTCCTCTTCAATCTAATATTTGCTTGGTAGTAGTATATCAAATATTTTTGAGCTAAAAGTAAGTAATAAATATTCGGTAGGTTTATATGCGGAATGCATAAATAATTGTTATGAGTATTGAAAGTATTACATTTTTCTGTCTAAATCGTTTCGGTTCAATTTGGAAAATCTTATTCTGCGTGTGCAATTAATACCAGCAGCATGTCAACTCTAAAGTTTCATATCACGAAAAGAGTTTATGCAAAAGACGAGTAAGAGTTAAGTTTGACATCGAGTAAAGAAAACCCAATTTGAAATTGATCTAACAGTGTTTTTCTAAATTATTTCTAGGTATTGTTCAATTTGTTCTTTTCTCAATATTGTTGGATTTAATTAACGCAGCGTCATATTTACGCTAATATCTGCTTGTTAAGCATAATTTTAATATATAATAACATGATCTATAACTCTTTACAATTTATATTTTATCATGGCATATGTTTTAGAATATTCTCCGGCTTCTTGTAATTTTTATTCATACCTATTCCACGTGTATCATGTTCTCTTTATTAACTTGAAACGTTTTACACGCACAGGTGTACGCGAGTACTATCAATTACACGTACATACAGAACTTCCTCAAGCTAATATTATCAACTCTAGAGCTATTAATAAATGTTCATAAAGGGGATACTTCTTCACGACATGTAGTTTAATAGTTTATTAACACATTGACTGCCACGCGTGTTTTCAAAAAAATCTGCGTCAGGCCACGCGTACAGCAGTACCAAGCGTTCTCTGCTAGGTGCTCCTATCGATATTTTAGTAATGCGAATCGCTCAAGTGGTGGTCTCAAGAATGATCTTTCGTTTCGCTTGTTCGCTACATTAAAACCGCTAGCTGTTGTCGAATATAACGAAGGAAAGTGTGGTATAGATTATTCCGATCAAATGGTTTCTTATGCCACCACAATTAGAAAAGGAATCAAATGGTACAGAAAACGTGGCATTCAATTCCTTCTGGGAATTTCTGTTGTAAACGCTTTGACGGTTCACAAAATTGCAACAAGGAAAAATATAAATATTGGAATATTTAGACAATTACTAGTTGCAAAATTATTAGGGTTGTCTAAAAATACGAGGAATCCTTGTCTTCGACAGAGTCAGCACAATATCGCCGTTCGGAAAAATGATTCCGGAAGAAGCATTAGACGCGCGTGCAAACTATGTTATGCAAGTAAAAGACGTCGAATGGACCGAACAAAGGCACAAAAGAATTTGAAGAAAACAACAACTTCTTGTCCAAATTGTCCCGACCAACCTCAGCTATGTATAGAATGTTTTTCTTTATTTTATTTTTATTTTATATTTTTTATTTTATAACAATTTTTATTTACAACGTATTACAACGTATTTTTATTTTATAACAATTCAATAGTTTTATTATTATGAAATATCTTTTCAAATACCTACGACGATCCTTAGCAAGTAGTCAAATAAGCGACACCCGAATATGGGTTACGCGGCCTGACCAGAAACTTTGCTGACACCCGAATGCGGGTGTCGTGGTAGTCAACGTGTTAATAAATGTTCTTCAGTAAATTATTAATTTGAATTAAAATACTGGTGGAACTAATATACCTAATTTTGTTTTTATCATGTATTGTTTATGTAGATAGCTTGCTGAAAAAATTGTGCAGGAACGAATCGCGTAACAAAGTACAGTGCATTCGAGATGTAACATTTCAGTGCAAATAATAAATTATTTTCAAACAAATAATCAAAATTTTTATTTAAATCTTCTCGAGATTTTTACGTATTACAAGACAATTGTTATTTTATAAATTCAGAAACATAGTTATATCCACTGTATATACTACGTACATATATGTATAAAATATATGATTTTTTAGGAATATCTCTCTACTTTAAACTGTTACTAGCAAAAATACTTTGCAAGTAGCATTCTTATATGTTGGATTACAAGCTATTTCAATTAGCCTTGTAGTGAATATACTGTACAATATTTGTAATTTTAGCGAATGTCGTGATATTGTTCTGTAGGAGTACCAAAACATAGTTATCTTCTATTAGCAAATAAAATTCTATTTTTGATGAAATTTAGTAAAAAATATTAAAGTATCCGAGGAACAATTTCTTTTGCCTGCAAAAGTCACTTTGAGCAGGTGAAATCGAATCCTCAAGATTTTGATTAACTTGTGATGATCCGAGATACAGTAAAACTTTGCATCGCTCTATTGAAAAATATTCGTGCGCTAGGAATAAATCTCGAGTAAATAATGAGTTTGCTATTTTAAAGATAACACTTCTGTTAATTTCTAAATACATAGGATTTTTCACCAGATATTAGCGCTTTTATTGGAACAAACAAATGAAAATGAACAATTCCGTGTAACATATTTCGGAGCCATATTGATCTGATATGTCAAACATATACATTGATATTTCGAAAATTAAAAATTATTTTCTAGAGTTGACATGTTGTTTTTCAGGTAAGTAAAATGTTTCTTAATGTATACTATATCTAATTTATTAAGTGTAATTACTAGTTATTTGCCCCACTTTTATAATTTCCTTTGTATATTATATACATTATAATCTAAAACGTATTTGTTCAACGTATTTGTCGTCCAATACCGATGATTTAGTCATAGACCGAATTTCTTTTACCTGTAAGTTCAATATTTTGGCAACTGAGACTAAATTAGAAGGTGTCCGTTTAATTTTTCTTCTACCTTTTCCCATAGAAAAATGTTTGAAAGTCCAAAACAGAAAAGAGAGAAATGGTCAGAGGAGAACATGAATGGGGCTTCGAAGCTACTCTTCAAAAATAAAATGGCCCAAAGACAGGTCACTGAAGCTTTCAATGTTTCAAAAACGACGAATGTGAAGTCTGGGCACACGTCGAATGCGCAGATCAAGAAAATATTAAGTATTTTCCATACGATATACATAATAATCAAATTTGAATAAGAATATGTATACTGACATCTAGAGGACTTTTTAAAACATTATTAACCATTTAGAGCAAAAGATCAAATAATTAAATAATTGATCGGTACTGGACGACAATTTTTCGTTTCCTACAAATTCCGACATTACTATTCTTGCACATTGTTAATTCGTCAATTCGTATCATTGAATTTCATAAAATTAATTTTCCTACTTTTATCAAGTTCCATTTGTGCTATAAAGTCACTTTGTAAATTTTCACTTTTATCAACTCTAGCACAAGGTACCGTGCGACTCTCCCCTGCATCTTAATTTGTATGTGATTCGAAATCCAAATTATTCGATATTTTTCATACCAAACTACGATAAAGATTCTTAACAACTTCTGCAAGATTACCTATACTAGCATTTATGACGTTCCTGTCTCACAAGATCAATAACCAAGCCTTTTCCTCGATTCTTTTTCTCTGATGAAACGTTAAATAGTTTTCTTCCTTCTTTCTGTCCGGATGAATTTTATCTTTTTCGTAGATCATTGATATCTGGTCGCTTTTTTAAATTACTTTTTCCGTAGTTTTCATGTCACAATAAAGAGATTAAAAAATGCTGGATCAAAATTCTTAATGCTTTTCTCACCCACTCCGTACTCTTATCTTTCTGTTCATGTTCAAAATAGCGAATAGAGGTACATATAGAGGCGAATACTTCTGTGTTTAGTCTATTGACACCCCCTCCCTCTCGCCCCTTGATGAGGTTGACTCGTGTTAGATTACAATATCAGTTTGCCTAACAATCAGAACTACATGGAATTTTGGGGATATACAGGCTGAGTCTTCAACAGCAAACCACCTGAATAATTCTTTCAATTTTTTGAGACGCAGGGAAATGTTTGAAACAAAAGTTGTTTGGTTTCGAGGAGGCTATTACGCGATGGAAAAAGTTTTTCTCAGATGGACGCGTTTACGAGTTTTAAAGAACACTTTAATAGGCTTCGTTTTTTTTTAAGTGTAGCCGTGTAGTTTTGAATACCTATTTGTCCCATTGTTGCTCTTTTGAAGACGGATTTAAATATCGCGGTCATTTAAGGTCACTCAAGGTCATAAAACGTAGTAAAATAGTCCAATCGAACGTAATGTTTCAATATTCCGAAACAAAGGAAAATGGATTTACCATTTTCAAGATAAGCGGCCCGTTTATAAAACACCATTAAACTAGGAGACGCAATCAATTGGAGAAAAGATAAATTTTCTGTGACTACTTATCGTACTCGAATTCGACTCTACATCTTCGTTACTTTGTCGAAATTGCTATGTATAATAATTATTAATTATGAATAACGAAAGAAATCCTTAACCGAAAAATACTTCGTTATTCAGTATTCGTTGTTTAATATAATTATAAAACACCAATCAATAATAACACAGGTACTTCACAGCGAGATATTTGAATTATTCATCTAATATAAAGAATAAGAATTTTGGAACAAAAAATTAAACGGTTAGTACAAACATTCGATAATTGCACGAAAAAGTCCTCTACGTAGTTACACAGCCGTCGTGTCCACTTTGAGAAGGACAGATTTCCCTGAGGTATCGCGGAAATTTGGCGGTCCATTGCGATCGAGCAGTGTAACATGATCCAATATTATCAGTTATCGTTGAGACAATGTATCCGAGTAATCATTCAAAACTGAAAATTGCCTTATTTTAGGCTTTTTAAAATTAAATTTCCACTAACGCATTTGTAGGATTTCCCCGACTAAAATAAGATCAAACATGATATAATATGAATAATATTTAATTATCAATTATTAAGTAAGCAAATATGTTCCAAATTTTATCGTGTTTGGTGTCATTTTAACCAGTAAAACGCGAGAAACATATTAGCAAAAATTTCATTGATCAAAAATCGCAAATAAGAATCTTTCAACTTATCGCCAGTCTTTAACGAGGCTCTCTTTCTCTTTCATTCGCGTTGTCAATTTTGAGGAATAGAGTCGTTCCTACGTCTCCATAATTGTAACGTTTCAGTCCCGATTTTTGTGCAATTATCGAATGTAATTATTAAAATTGTATACACGACATATTACAAACATTGAATCGAATCTTCTTCTGCAAAACGTTATCGAACACGAAAAAACGAACACGAATAATCGAATCGAAAATTACTAAACGATCGGCTGTTGGATAAGTGTTTACTAAGAATCTGACTAAGTACACTCTCTTAAATGCAAATGACTCATTGAACTTTTTTGATATTAACTTTTTAATGAACGGCAATCCTCGAATAAAATCTTACTCAAACTGATAACATTAACAAAATATTTAAAAAATGTCAAAATCGGCGGTATCTCCTTTTTTTGTAAATATTTACCGGCTATTGAATCCATTGATTCTCGATTGCCTTATCTGTTTGCTTGTGTATATCTTTTATATATACATAGATGGATACACAAATAAGTTTCGTCTATGGCGAGATCAATTTAGCCACCTGAGTAACCAGCTATCTTACGAATCAACAGATACAATACCGATACAATGATACGACATGCGATGTACATACTCGAAACGTTACAGATTGAATCAATGAATTAATGAATTAATGCTAATCATTGCTAGGATACACTGCTAATCATTGGTAGGATACACGCTTGTTAAAGATCGAAGATGTCCGTGAATTAATTAGCTTTGAAATTAAAAGGTTAGGTACGTGGGAGATTTTGCGTTTGAGGAAAATTATTCGAAGATAGCAATATGGTTGATGATACGGAAGTGTAGGGGTAATAGGGTGAATGCAACGAGCAATGTATAATAAACAATTGATAATTGGTAATAATGTATAAATAATTCGTAACGATTAAGAATAGAAGCAGATAGTAATATTTAATTAGAACCCATGTTTTTTGTTTCAACTTCCAATTTATGTTCCTTTGATAGCAAAAACTAAAATAGAATTGATTATAATAAATTTTGAATATAGGAGATTGAAAATTGAAATGGTTTATCAATTGGGCTGATTTCAAACTAATCTCGTAAAAAAGTTGTAAAGAGGAGAAATATAGCTTTAAGAAATACGCAATTAGTCGAGTGTTCACGGTACGTGCCAATAACAAGACAAGCTTTTGACTTTTGGAGAAGTCGACTGTAACAAAAATATATTATATTATATTATATTATATATTATATTATATATTATAGCTATAATTTTAGCAGATACTGTTTATCTATTTCGTTTTGCGTGTATTAACGTTCTCATGGTGTATCGTATAGTAATTAATGCATCAGATTATATACATATCGGTGTTTGTAGGTAACACGTTATACAGAGTGGAGAAGCAGCATCAAATTGTCACGATTGCGAAATAAAATGAGTGAACGGCTGGTGAACGAGCAAAATACTCGTACAATAACAAGTGAATGTAAAGGGAGCTCTAAATTCCAAGAAATTCCATTTTATCAGCCGAACAAAATGTATAATCTGATAACGTTTTGAGGATAGTAAGTTAGGCAGGCGAAAAAAATAGGTGTTAACGATCAAGTATAACAGATACAGTAGTAAATATTCAACAATTTTTCAACCGTAATGTATTTATACACAAATCTGCGTACTTTGTATCAAAGTTTCTGTTGAAAATGACAACGTGAGTTCGTGCTCGCCATCCATATGCAGATGCGTTAGTGATAAGAAATAGTAACTAGAGGATGATGCTAGTTACAATCGATAGATTTAATCGATAGGCTTAAGATGCTTTTTTGTTTTTATCCCTAGTTTTTGTAAGCGTGTGCAATAAAGGCTTTTTTTGGCTCAGAACGGTGTAATAGATTTATCCATTCAATAAAATAATAACTACTCTGATCTTACCTCTGAGTATAGAAATAACAACAGTTTCGATAAATATATTTTTATGTACAGCATGTATAAAAAGTGTCAGGGCGTATAAGTGTCCACTAGCGTGATTTCGGAGGATCGGAGCCTCTGGATCGATTGATTCATGCAAAATTTTGTAAAAATTGACGTTTGCTGGCACCGTATGCTACTTAGCACGAGGATCAAATGGAACTTTACTGGGAAAGTATATTTGGATACCATGATGTGCAAGATATTATTCTTGTATATGTAGGATTTGTATACATTTTAATCAATTTACTTTTTTTAATCAATTTAATCCTCATTTTATCAATAAATCCAATTATTTTGCCATCTATCTCTATTACCGACTATCGAATTGTTCGTTGTTCCAAAAATGTGTTGCGCGCAATACTGGGCACTATTAAATAAATTTTCATTTAAATAATTGTTTAAATGTTAAAAGACAGAAATAAATTATTTGCAATTTCAACAAGTTTAGATATATTATTTAAAATAATGAGATTAATTGTTATTTACAAATTTTATTTTCTATTTATTCTAAAAGAAAGCTAATAAAATCAGAATCTTTGTTTGAAAGTCTTTTTTCACGCAGTAGATAATTCTGTAATAATGTGAAATCACGCTGATTGCTCCATTCTGTTTATCACGGGCTATCCCACCTGCTAACGAAAACTTGTTGTTTTCTCGTTGATGTCACATTGCTTACTTTCTACCTGACTGCGAAATATAAACTTGTTGCGAATAATCTCGATGTAAGACCCAATGAAATTTCAACGTCATTTCTCCAGAAAACGGTTCAATTGCGACTCATAGCTTATTTTGAAAAGTTGGCAAGTTGGTCCTCGCGATGAGTAGACGTTTGTAAAACTGTATCATCCAGAGTTGTAGAATTAGGGTGGTCCGGTCAAATAAGTGTATTTTTTATATACTCTGTACATATACAGGCTTTTCCAGAATAATTCCATACCGCCAGACAGGATAAGACGTCAAACAAGAAAAAAAACATTTTTCTTTTCTTCAGCTTATTTTTGCGCGTAAACTTTTTGTATTTAAAGCTAAAGTTTGAAATAGTTGTCGATACTCTGTCACACTGAACGTATTTCATTGTAAGCTAGCTCAAGCAGAAACAAAGCCTTATACAAGAAAACTTCATCCTCTTCCTTTGACTTACTTTTGCATACAGAAAAATCTGCAGTCTAAGTGTGCTATCCTGAGATTCCTTGATTATACATATCTTTTCTAAATTTTTCGTTTCTGTTAACAAAACTTCCATAAATGATAAAGTGCAGGTATTCCTAAAGGAAAAAAATGTAAAGAAACTAAAATTAACGCCCAAACACCCAAAATTTCAACATTAACCCGCCATATATATATATATATATATATATATTGTTAAATATGTAAATTCGCACGTTCGTGGGGAGACGCGATCTCGAGAATGTGCGCCAACGGGAATCGTAAATTCCCGTTACGATTGACTAATCGACGCCACGAATCGTTCAATCCCTTATTTCTTTTGGGATAATGAGGGTAGTTAACATGAAGAGAACGCTGCTATTAACAGATTATTATATATGTCGGAGATGAAAGGAAAATCGGAGCCTTCCCTTTGCAATTTTGAGGAAGCCTTCTAATGCTTTAGCCTAGATTTTATCATAACTGTAATTAAGCAATTGTCATTTGTAATTGTTTGACATTTGTGAAAGCGAAAGTGGGTTCGAGGTGACAACTGGTCGCCGAACGTAGCCACGGTCACGGGATAAACGTTTTGCCTGACGAAGGTGTGGATCGGTTGTATTGTTCTCCCTAGAAATCACATAGAATTGTACTTTGGAGATGCTGATATAATGGGACACACGTTGTATTAGGAATCAATCTCCAGACAGAAACTGCCTAGTATCGGCGTTTGGATCTTTCTCGATGTTTCCAAAGAGTATACAACAAACTTTTGACAGAAATTGCCTAGCAACAACGATTGGAACCTTCTCGATGTCTCCAGCGAGCATATAACAAACAAATGCAGTCGTATAGCGAAAAAGATTTTCATCAGATATTCATTCGTGTGATCGCCTTGGAAAGTGATACATCGAGCAATTTACCGAGTGTCTCAGCAATTGTATGTTGTGTTTAAAACTATTCTACGCATAGTAAAGAGTTATCCCGTTGACCGTGGATTCGTTTGGAATCATTAGTTAAACTTATCATTTGTTAATCTTATCATTTGTTAATCTTATCATTCATTAAACTCAATACTCATAATATTTTGTAAAATCTTGTATATTCGCGTAAATATAATCTCTGTTTCATAAAACGATAGCTAATTCAAACGAAGAATCGTTACACGCCTTAAATTCTAATGTTAACCCGACATATATATATATATATATATATATATATATATATATATATATATAAATAATATAATAATAAATCAAACTTGCTCGAGCCTGCTTGAATCTCTGTATCATTGTATCATAATGTGAGAACTTTCACAAGCCTAAATCCTGGCAGTCTGACGATCGAGAATATTGCTATCGGAAGAATCGCTCTCATCCGTAAACAAGATATTTCCAAGGATTGCGTTATAATTTTCTTAGCGGCTAACCATCGAATATTCGTCAAATGACATAATTTCGCACACGGCGAACCTTATAACGTACACCTTTTTGGCGTATTATTTTTCCCACTTTTTTTTTTTTTTTTTTTTATTAACGTGGAGGAAATCCGCACGGACACCAGGTCGCTTCTGGGAAAAAGCGGCGTGGTAGTGGCAGACGCCAACGGACTAAAACCTCCACGATGACCGTCCCGGCAGCGATCTAGAGGGGCCCGGGAACTGGTGTGAGGGATACACCCCCTCCGCGCTCAATACACCCCCTAATGGAGCGATATGCGGCCACGTTACACCGCGCCTCGTCGCCGGAGCCGCCGTGCCAGACAATCCGGTTCCCCTGCCGGGCAGATTTGCGACGGACCTAGCGCACCTCACCGAAGCGCTTCCATGGCCTCTGCCGCGCCCTCGCCGGTCAATTCTCTCAGGGTGAGAGTATTATTTTTCCCACTGCTGCGTGTGAAACCCCTATTGGACAAACTGTTCTTTGCAATACATCGATGGATAAATACGCGCACAAACACGCAATACGTGCAATAGAATGCTCGAGGTCAATTTTGTGATCCTCTTTTTCAACAGATCTTCGCAAATCCGAAGGTGTAGAATTACCTCCCAAAGACATAAGATGACAACAAACACTTTCTTGACACACTGTATAACATTGAGGTATCCAGTTTTGCCACATACAATTTTGTCATTGTCACGTTTGACTTTGTTCATTGTAAAGTCAAATTTGCACACTCCATCTGTGAAATAGTACGAAGAAATCATAGTGACTTGTATTCCTTATGATATCATGATGCCACATAATATATAATACAATACAATAATTCGCGAACAGATCACTCGTTAATTGCTTTTAAAAGAATTACCACGGAAGCTTCCTAACACGCTACCCGGGGGCCAGGGATTTATTTCGTCGATAAGTTAGGTTATTAAACTTATGTTCTTTCATTGAAGACATCGATGGACGCTGTGTTCCAGAAATAGCCAATCACACTTGGCGAAGCATAATAGTAATTTACAATAACAAATACTTAAGAATGCCTAATTTTGTTAAACATAGGGTTCAATTTACAATTATGTAAATATTACTTCTTGAAAGTAACTTCTTAATCAATTTTAACAAATTTTGTAAAATCATGTAATAAATCTTATTATTTATCATACGCGTGTATTAAGCCAATTGCCAACCGAACATGTTCAAACTGTATTTTTTTCAAAACTGGACCTTAAGCTAAAAAGCTTTATTTCACATATTCGACTTGTTCTTGTATGTGGTATCAGCACCTAGTCGGATGCCCGCGTTATGCAGGACACCCTGATGGCGTTGAACGCAACGATTCAAATTGAACTGAAAAGTCGTTATGTTTTCAGAGGACTTGTGTGTAGAGGATGGTTGATCGTGAGATTTATTAGACAAGATTGCTCGTTGTTGAAACCTTCAAGTATATTTTCAAATGATTAAATAAATAATTATAGATAATGTTCGCAAAGACGGTAGATACTCGTAGATACTGATCCATAACTCTCGTGAACTCTTTACGATTGCGTCCGTTTAAACTGGTATAGTATAAACAGATCGGGGGAGAGTCGGAGAATTCAAATTCGTCTTTGTTCGACGGTTCGACGGTTCGACGGTAACGTAACGGCGACATTGTTTTGCCCGGAGTTTATTTATTAATATATTATGTATGTCCTCACGATCTTGATACTCCGAAGCAAAAAAACAACAACATGATTTGAAATGTTCTCTAGCTCATGTACGGCTACGTGTACTTTCAAGGAGCAAAACTGACACAGTTCCGCTTGTGACGCGAGACGGAGATTATCGTTCCACTTCCTTTAACGCATTTTTGCCATTGAAAGACACTAATTTCTGTGACTTGCTTTATCTCTGTTATAAATCTCTCTTTATATTTAAAATTTTATAGTTTTTGTGCAAACGTAAAAGGTAAGTAAATATTAATAAATATTATAATAATATAATATAATGCTATATAATAATATTAATAAATACTTCGCTATTTACTTATTTTATTTCCATTAAGGTATATTGTATTTTTCATTGCATTACTTTCATTTTTATTTAGTGTAATAATAAACGCATACGTTAATATTCATTGGCATTAGTGTAATTGTAAGCTTCACTGTAAATTTAATAAAATTTATAAGAACGGAATTATTAAAAGGGTATATATGTGTAATTAAACTAGATTCTATTCTCAATGTTACTTCATTATTTTATTATTGTTTCATATATATATATATTTTTTTAATTTACATGTGCTTCTAAGTTAATAGAACTAAACACATGTGTATGTATTAATTGCTATATACGTCATAATTTCAACCATAATATTAAATTATGGTATGTATTATTAAAAAGTATAGTTTAATGTATATATTAAATATATATCATTTATTCGTAGATTTTAAATATGGATACTGGATCAAAGAAGGAGATTAAAGAAATGATTACCAAAGATATATCGAATATACATAATTACTTTCATTTCGAACTTTTTTAGTCTTATTGTTACGTCGATTCTTATATTTCAAGATCTAGTCTTGTATGTACGCTGGGGAGCGCTTTTATTTATTGATTCAACAAAGAATATCGTTGTAGGTGTCATACATGCGAGTAAAAGTAACGAAGTACGAGCAGTTTCACTGTAACATACTTCCTGATAATTTCTCGTTATTTATACCATAAGAAAGTATCAAAGAGGAACTCTTATCTCGAACGTGGATCTATTTGTCGATAATGCATGCGTGTAATACTCGAGTGTCGTTCATACAGCGTAAATATACGTGCAGATACGTAAACCTTTTATGATTTTTGTATCAAAGGCAGACCTGCTATAATACTCGCAAGTGAAATATAATTCTACGAAAGAAAATGGAGCAAAAGAGTTTCGTTGGTAATATATTCTTCCTTTTTCATCACAAGTTTCCTCTTTGTTGTGCTTCTGTTACATTATAATCCTGTTAGATTTACGCGCGTAAAATTTCACTTTGTTGCACTATATATCTCATCATCGCCATCTGCCGAACACCTGTGAGAAACGCGGTTTACTTTGTCTCAAAGCGAGCAAACGTCTAATTTCACAAATTGGATTTTCATCAACAGCGAGAAGGGCATATGCGATGTAAAGGAGGCTGTAAGGGTGTCCTAGGGCTTACGGTGGTTGTCACGATGCCGGAAGTGGCGCCGAGCAGACACGTCAAGGGAGAATCAGAATCGCTATTGGCAAAAACCATCGCGAACATTTGTCCTTCGCGCCACCAAAATTCTATCTTCTGAGATATTTTTCGCGTTTCCGAGGTCATCGCCACTCTCCTTAACTTTGCCTTACGATGTATAATATCTCGATGTTACGGTAGTTAGAAATTTGTATTAATTTGGAGAACCTTGCAAAAGTACGCAAATCTGCTACGATAGTCGGATAGAGAGTATCGGCAGAGATCTGTTCCTTTATCGTGAAACTCTCTCGGACAACTTAGATGCTACCAGATATCGATTCTCGCATCCAACCATTTCGTAATAAACGTAGATCACCCAAGAAATTTCTCAATTGTCATCCGTTAATTTCGCGCAACTTTTGCTTTATTTTAGCTACGTGGGAACCTATTAGTGCGCAAATGTTACCCCGAAAATGTTACTCCTCTGTGCCAAATATCGTTCACGTGTATAATCAAAGTTGCATAAAACCGCGTACAATTGCATCAGGAAATTTCTAATAATTTGCTCGTCTCGCAGGACGAAAACAGGCTCACGAAGGATCCCTCTGTTCTGGCTATCGAATGTACCGCAAGCACGTAGTTTCAAGTGTCCGTTCTCTAGAAAATTCGAAACAATTTATGGTCGATGGTCGAGTGAACGGTGCAACGGTCGAGTCGGAAAGATCAGAAAGACAAATCATCATAGTTCGAACAGACCGGGAAGCAGAAACGCACTTCCATGATCATTTGTATCGTTGCTCGATCTGTTGCTGCGCAATGACCGAGCAAGCTGTTGATTTTTCTTTTTCTGCAATGCTACTATACTCTACACTCTATGCTTTATACCGTTCTTTTGCCCGCTATTTACCTTGTACGCGAACTTTTTATCGCTAGTGGATTGCAAAAATCCTTTTTTATCACGAATTTTACGTGACAATGCGTAGGTCAAGGTGGACGTAAGACAAAGGAAGGTGTAGATAAATAAGACAGGGTGTATTTAAAAATAATAAGTTATTTATTACAGTTTATTTAATATGTATACAGGCTATTCGTATTATAGCAGCGATAGCTAGTGTTAAATTAACAATGACAGTTTCTATCGTAGTTAATATTATATTGGTTATTGGCCATGACGAAGGCGAATTTTGATAGCCCTGGTCGAGGTCGGTGGTCTGGATCTATATCAAATAATACTATATTGATATAGCAAAGAAATGTCGTAAATATCGATATCATTTGCAAGGCGATTCTTTTTGGGCATAGTGAAATTATGTTGATCAGTTTGTGGATATTAGGTTGAAATTAGATAATAAAGTTATAGATTTACCCGTTTAAGGGATTGTTCAGGCGCCGTTAATTCACTGGATATGTCGCCCTGAAGCAGGATGTTTAAATTTTGGATCATATATTGTACTGATAGGAAGTATTTTATCGATACAATTATGAGTTTATTTGATTAAAATATCTAACGTAGTGTCCAGTCACCAAACGAATTAGTAGATCAGCCGTGAACAATGGCAGTAATTTGTATAATAACAAAGGATATGCCAAATATAGCAGAATGACTCATCGGCTAGCGGGAGGTTGTGTCTAATTATCAAAAGCGAAAGAAATATGAAAGATCCTAGTTTGTAGGACTTGTTGACAATCAATGTCAACAATTTTTTCGTTTGGTCCATAGAATGTTTTGAGTGGGCTGTATTTCGACACACGACAAAATTGATAACGTAAATAAATCTTATATATTTGTTTCAAGAAATGATAGCTTGTTTGTGAGCGGTATCTTTAGACAGGTTGTTGAAAACTGGATGTTAATTCGGATTTTATATTTTCAATAACTTCGCATGAGTATTTTAGTCAAATCTAGCACGAATCGAACAGGTGAAAACAATCTATACGGCGTTCGTGCTGAGGTGGTATGGTGATAGGTGCGTAAGGAACTACTCTTGGTGTTTTTAACGAACAATAGTTTATTTAGAACTAATCAACAATCAGCGTTAACAATTAACAATTAACAATTACACTTAACAGACAATTGGTAACAACTAACAAATAACGATAGACACCGAGAGATCATTCGACGCGTTGCTATGCAAATAATACCGAGGAGTTACACATTTAATGGCGTAAGACAGACTGCCTGTGCTTTTGTTTCGGATCGCGCAGATTCTTCCCTTCGTAGCCCATCGATATCGTAGCCCAGTGCTGGCACGCGTATGCTCTTCCGAGAATTCGGCGGAAAGAGTGTGAAGATATCGATGGTACATTGGGCACGTCGGTGTTGCGCTTTGGCGGCGTCGCGCTTTGCATCCGGAGCCGTTGAAAAGTTCCGTGGCCCGTGCCGCCACAGTGCTTGGCAGGCTTTTATTTTGTTTACCTAGTGGATCGGTATGATAGAGTTCGAGACATGTGGAAAGTACGGCTTCCAGGCAAGCAGGGGCTGATTCAGCGCATTAAAATAAGAAGAAAATTTCGTATAAACGTTTTCGAGTAGACGCTTGCTTTGTGTCACAGTACTTTCTTACCTATCTTTAGAGAAATTACTCGAATCGACCAGTTCCAGTTTCTACGGAAACGCGAATGCGTCGCGTCATAGATCGTCCATCTTGTTCGAACAGCTTACACGAATTTGTCGAAAATTTTGATCGTCACGTCAACTAACGTTTTATAAGTAAGAGATTTTAAACGCCCCCGTATTTAATAATCGAACGGATTCGGATCCGAAGAGCGTATTGGTCCGGAAATAAGGCCAGCACGATTTATCTATTTTCCAAGAAATCGTTCATCTGTGTAATGTTTAGCATCGCAAAATAAGCTATAAGCGGAACGTATGGTCATATTAGGCATATTATGTTATATAAAATTTTCTTCTTATTTCAGTATTCAGAATCAACCTCTGCCATATTTTCCACGTGTTCTGATTCACCTTGTATAATATATAAGAATGATAATTGCAAATATATTTGTATAATAACTCTATGATAAGCGCTTAATAATACATACAGTGAACTTGTAGAGAGTAACGTTTGCTGACTGTCGGAGGCACATTGTTGCTGTCTATGCAAAGACAAGTGCCCATTTCTTGTCGAAGAACTCCAGTCAATTCTAGCGTTTCACCCACATAAGTTTTCAACGCTGAAACATGAAAATATATAGTCGTTATTTTTTAGCTTTGCCTCTATTTGATCTTCATCTTATCTGCTTACGCGCTTAATAATAGAACTAGGTTTGGTCTACGTAAAAAGTAACTTCTTTTTATTAAGACTCATATTTATTAAGATTTAATAAGATACAATTTATTAAGATACATGTAACGAAAGGCAGGAAGTAGTAACATTTTACGTGAATTTGCATGGATCGAATATGCTGATGTGCTTACGAATAAGAGAGTATTGATCGATAATTATTAAAGCCAATTGTTTGTGACATGGGAATAAGCAAAAGTCATTTTTAAGTTTAAAGATCTTTAGTTTAGTATTGAAATGTGTTTAATGTATTTTAGCAAAAGTAGATAAAATAGGAATATTAAAAAGTTGTGTTTGGAAGACAAAATTTGGCAAAAATGATGCATATACAAATGCTATCTGTGGTCATTAATATATTTTTTCGTTATCGACAGAACATTTTCCCTTGATTTTATTGACATACTGGATTAATCACTTCTTTAAGTTACTCGTTCTTGAAACAACATCAAAATCGTATATTGTTTCGTGCTAAAAAATCTACTAAATCCATTGACAGTGAAACGATATTTCGTATACGGTTCTTACAAGAATTATTATTATTTAAGACTTAGGAAAACGTATATACAGTAGCCACGCACACTGTGCGTATTTCTGGCGCGCGTTTCCGTTCAGTGACAGTACTTCGGCGGACTGGATTGCCGAAGCGAAAGGGTTAAAAAAATACGATAAAATCACATGTAGCTCTCTATTTGTCTAGTCGCTTTTGTAGCAATATCACTATGTCCTCTGACATACTTGAGGTTTCTTACAATTCATAAATTAAATGAACAACTGTGCAAGCGAAATCGCTGCTGTAGAATCCCCGCTTCTGTAGAATCAGTCGTATGGATTTCAAAATTTAGTGTGTCGCCGGGATTAGCGTTATCCAAAGTACGCCACAGGAATAGAACATAAAGATATTTCTCAAAATTTGCTATTGCTGGTATGATATTGCTGAAATACAAGGCTGCAGTTTCGTAATGTCGTCAAAACATTCAGTTCTTTTTTGGTCAGTCACTTTTCGCGTGCTTTGTATTGCTCTGTCGAATTTGAAAGTTTCTATTACGATAGCGGATGGTGCGAAAGACGCAAGTTTCTAGTATTTTAGAGATGTCTGAACGTCAGCTGCGTGATTATGTAACAAAAAATGGAGATATCCACTGAAATATTTTAACACGCAAGAGATTTCATGTTAAGACAATACACGCAAAGTAAATACACACGAATATAATAGTATATCCCTTTCGATGTCATTCGATTTTTGTATCATTCATTTTTTCCCCGATATATTTGAGCGATTCGAGATAAACAGGATACACTTCTAAACAATTTCTCTCAAAAGTGGCAGGAATTAATATTTTTTTATTCTGAAAACAAATAACTCTGGAAATATTGAAAATGTAAAAGAATAGGAAGCTTAAAATCCGTTCACTTGTCGATGCAATGAGCAGAACTATACATATTTCCGATAATAAGAAGAATATCTCTAATGATACTTTTAATACATCAAAAGGCAAATACTATAAAAAGATTCGACGCGCTCTTTGAATACAGCTACTATCAAGATGTATAAACATTAGAACACATAATTAGCCTAGATCGTGTCGAAGTAGTAAGTACGTATGTACTTTTGACGAATTTTTAAATTCAAAATTCTTTTGAAATCACGTTTAAAATACAGTTATTCTTAGAATATGATTTAAAATATAATCTTCTTTTTACTTTTTGCGTAATTTATTACGCAAATCATTACTAAAGAAAGTTACTTTCCAGTTGTGTTACAAAGTAATCCACTTTGTATACAGGTATGTAATAAATTGCCAGAAACTTTGATGAGAACGAACTTTTTATTAAAAAAAGTGACATCTTTCATGTATGATTTCCTCTTCAATCTAATATTTGCTTGGTAGTAGTATATCAAATATTTTTGAGCTAAAAGTAAGTAATAAATATTCGGTAGGTTTATATGCGGAATGCATAAATAATTGTTATGAGTATTGAAAGTATTACATTTTTCTGTCTAAATCGTTTCGGTTCAATTTGGAAAATCTTATTCTGCGTGTGCAATTAATACCAGCAGCATGTCAACTCTAAAGTTTCATATCACGAAAAGAGTTTATGCAAAAGACGAGTAAGAGTTAAGTTTGACATCGAGTAAAGAAAACCCAATTTGAAATTGATCTAACAGTGTTTTTCTAAATTATTTCTAGGTATTGTTCAATTTGTTCTTTTCTCAATATTGTTGGATTTAATTAACGCAGCGTCATATTTACGCTAATATCTGCTTGTTAAGCATAATTTTAATATATAATAACATGATCTATAACTCTTTACAATTTATATTTTATCATGGCATATGTTTTAGAATATTCTCCGGCTTCTTGTAATTTTTATTCATACCTATTCCACGTGTATCATGTTCTCTTTATTAACTTGAAACGTTTTACACGCACAGGTGTACGCGAGTACTATCAATTACACGTACATACAGAACTTCCTCAAGCTAATATTATCAACTCTAGAGCTATTAATAAATGTTCATAAAGGGGATACTTCTTCACGACATGTAGTTTAATAGTTTATTAACACATTGACTGCCACGCGTGTTTTCAAAAAAATCTGCGTCAGGCCACGCGTACAGCAGTACCAAGCGTTCTCTGCTAGGTGCTCCTATCGATATTTTAGTAATGCGAATCGCTCAAGTGGTGGTCTCAAGAATGATCTTTCGTTTCGCTTGTTCGCTACATTAAAACCGCTAGCTGTTGTCGAATATAACGAAGGAAAGTGTGGTATAGATTATTCCGATCAAATGGTTTCTTATGCCACCACAATTAGAAAAGGAATCAAATGGTACAGAAAACGTGGCATTCAATTCCTTCTGGGAATTTCTGTTGTAAACGCTTTGACGGTTCACAAAATTGCAACAAGGAAAAATATAAATATTGGAATATTTAGACAATTACTAGTTGCAAAATTATTAGGGTTGTCTAAAAATACGAGGAATCCTTGTCTTCGACAGAGTCAGCACAATATCGCCGTTCGGAAAAATGATTCCGGAAGAAGCATTAGACGCGCGTGCAAACTATGTTATGCAAGTAAAAGACGTCGAATGGACCGAACAAAGGCACAAAAGAATTTGAAGAAAACAACAACTTCTTGTCCAAATTGTCCCGACCAACCTCAGCTATGTATAGAATGTTTTTCTTTATTTTATTTTTATTTTATATTTTTTATTTTATAACAATTTTTATTTACAACGTATTACAACGTATTTTTATTTTATAACAATTCAATAGTTTTATTATTATGAAATATCTTTTCAAATACCTACGACGATCCTTAGCAAGTAGTCAAATAAGCGACACCCGAATATGGGTTACGCGGCCTGACCAGAAACTTTGCTGACACCCGAATGCGGGTGTCGTGGTAGTCAACGTGTTAATAAATGTTCTTCAGTAAATTATTAATTTGAATTAAAATACTGGTGGAACTAATATACCTAATTTTGTTTTTATCATGTATTGTTTATGTAGATAGCTTGCTGAAAAAATTGTGCAGGAACGAATCGCGTAACAAAGTACAGTGCATTCGAGATGTAACATTTCAGTGCAAATAATAAATTATTTTCAAACAAATAATCAAAATTTTTATTTAAATCTTCTCGAGATTTTTACGTATTACAAGACAATTGTTATTTTATAAATTCAGAAACATAGTTATATCCACTGTATATACTACGTACATATATGTATAAAATATATGATTTTTTAGGAATATCTCTCTACTTTAAACTGTTACTAGCAAAAATACTTTGCAAGTAGCATTCTTATATGTTGGATTACAAGCTATTTCAATTAGCCTTGTAGTGAATATACTGTACAATATTTGTAATTTTAGCGAATGTCGTGATATTGTTCTGTAGGAGTACCAAAACATAGTTATCTTCTATTAGCAAATAAAATTCTATTTTTGATGAAATTTAGTAAAAAATATTAAAGTATCCGGGGAACAATTTCTTTTGCCTGCAAAAGTCACTTTGAGCAGGTGAAATCGAATCCTCAAGATTTTGATTAACTTGTGATGATCCGAGATACAGTAAAACTTTGCATCGCTCTATTGAAAAATATTCGTGCGCTAGGAATAAATCTCGAGTAAATAATGAGTTTGCTATTTTAAAGATAACACTTCTGTTAATTTCTAAATACATAGGATTTTTCACCAGATATTAGCGCTTTTATTGGAACAAACAAATGAAAATGAACAATTCCGTGTAACATATTTCGGAGCCATATTGATCTGATATGTCAAACATATACATTGATATTTCGAAAATTAAAAATTATTTTCTAGAGTTGACATGTTGTTTTTCAGGTAAGTAAAATGTTTCTTAATGTATACTATATCTAATTTATTAAGTGTAATTACTAGTTATTTGCCCCACTTTTATAATTTCCTTTGTATATTATATACATTATAATCTAAAACGTATTTGTTCAACGTATTTGTCGTCCAATACCGATGATTTAGTCATAGACCGAATTTCTTTTACCTGTAAGTTCAATATTTTGGCAACTGAGACTAAATTAGAAGGTGTCCGTTTAATTTTTCTTCTACCTTTTCCCATAGAAAAATGTTTGAAAGTCCAAAACAGAAAAGAGAGAAATGGTCAGAGGAGAACATGAATGGGGCTTCGAAGCTACTCTTCAAAAATAAAATGGCCCAAAGACAGGTCACTGAAGCTTTCAATGTTTCAAAAACGACGAATGTGAAGTCTGGGCACACGTCGAATGCGCAGATCAAGAAAATATTAAGTATTTTCCATACGATATACATAATAATCAAATTTGAATAAGAATATGTATACTGACATCTAGAGGACTTTTTAAAACATTATTAACCATTTAGAGCAAAAGATCAAATAATTAAATAATTGATCGGTACTGGACGACAATTTTTCGTTTCCTACAAATTCCGACATTACTATTCTTGCACATTGTTAATTCGTCAATTCGTATCATTGAATTTCATAAAATTAATTTTCCTACTTTTATCAAGTTCCATTTGTGCTATAAAGTCACTTTGTAAATTTTCACTTTTATCAACTCTAGCACAAGGTACCGTGCGACTCTCCCCTGCATCTTAATTTGTATGTGATTCGAAATCCAAATTATTCGATATTTTTCATACCAAACTACGATAAAGATTCTTAACAACTTCTGCAAGATTACCTATACTAGCATTTATGACGTTCCTGTCTCACAAGATCAATAACCAAGCCTTTTCCTCGATTCTTTTTCTCTGATGAAACGTTAAATAGTTTTCTTCCTTCTTTCTGTCCGGATGAATTTTATCTTTTTCGTAGATCATTGATATCTGGTCGCTTTTTTAAATTACTTTTTCCGTAGTTTTCATGTCACAATAAAGAGATTAAAAAATGCTGGATCAAAATTCTTAATGCTTTTCTCACCCACTCCGTACTCTTATCTTTCTGTTCATGTTCAAAATAGCGAATAGAGGTACATATAGAGGCGAATACTTCTGTGTTTAGTCTATTGACACCCCCTCCCTCTCGCCCCTTGATGAGGTTGACTCGTGTTAGATTACAATATCAGTTTGCCTAACAATCAGAACTACATGGAATTTTGGGGATATACAGGCTGAGTCTTCAACAGCAAACCACCTGAATAATTCTTTCAATTTTTTGAGACGCAGGGAAATGTTTGAAACAAAAGTTGTTTGGTTTCGAGGAGGCTATTACGCGATGGAAAAAGTTTTTCTCAGATGGACGCGTTTACGAGTTTTAAAGAACACTTTAATAGGCTTCGTTTTTTTTTAAGTGTAGCCGTGTAGTTTTGAATACCTATTTGTCCCATTGTTGCTCTTTTGAAGACGGATTTAAATATCGCGGTCATTTAAGGTCACTCAAGGTCATAAAACGTAGTAAAATAGTCCAATCGAACGTAATGTTTCAATATTCCGAAACAAAGGAAAATGGATTTACCATTTTCAAGATAAGCGGCCCGTTTATAAAACACCATTAAACTAGGAGACGCAATCAATTGGAGAAAAGATAAATTTTCTGTGACTACTTATCGTACTCGAATTCGACTCTACATCTTCGTTACTTTGTCGAAATTGCTATGTATAATAATTATTAATTATGAATAACGAAAGAAATCCTTAACCGAAAAATACTTCGTTATTCAGTATTCGTTGTTTAATATAATTATAAAACACCAATCAATAATAACACAGGTACTTCACAGCGAGATATTTGAATTATTCATCTAATATAAAGAATAAGAATTTTGGAACAAAAAATTAAACGGTTAGTACAAACATTCGATAATTGCACGAAAAAGTCCTCTACGTAGTTACACAGCCGTCGTGTCCACTTTGAGAAGGACAGATTTCCCTGAGGTATCGCGGAAATTTGGCGGTCCATTGCGATCGAGCAGTGTAACATGATCCAATATTATCAGTTATCGTTGAGACAATGTATCCGAGTAATCATTCAAAACTGAAAATTGCCTTATTTTAGGCTTTTTAAAATTAAATTTCCACTAACGCATTTGTAGGATTTCCCCGACTAAAATAAGATCAAACATGATATAATATGAATAATATTTAATTATCAATTATTAAGTAAGCAAATATGTTCCAAATTTTATCGTGTTTGGTGTCATTTTAACCAGTAAAACGCGAGAAACATATTAGCAAAAATTTCATTGATCAAAAATCGCAAATAAGAATCTTTCAACTTATCGCCAGTCTTTAACGAGGCTCTCTTTCTCTTTCATTCGCGTTGTCAATTTTGAGGAATAGAGTCGTTCCTACGTCTCCATAATTGTAACGTTTCAGTCCCGATTTTTGTGCAATTATCGAATGTAATTATTAAAATTGTATACACGACATATTACAAACATTGAATCGAATCTTCTTCTGCAAAACGTTATCGAACACGAAAAAACGAACACGAATAATCGAATCGAAAATTACTAAACGATCGGCTGTTGGATAAGTGTTTACTAAGAATCTGACTAAGTACACTCTCTTAAATGCAAATGACTCATTGAACTTTTTTGATATTAACTTTTTAATGAACGGCAATCCTCGAATAAAATCTTACTCAAACTGATAACATTAACAAAATATTTAAAAAATGTCAAAATCGGCGGTATCTCCTTTTTTTGTAAATATTTACCGGCTATTGAATCCATTGATTCTCGATTGCCTTATCTGTTTGCTTGTGTATATCTTTTATATATACATAGATGGATACACAAATAAGTTTCGTCTATGGCGAGATCAATTTAGCCACCTGAGTAACCAGCTATCTTACGAATCAACAGATACAATACCGATACAATGATACGACATGCGATGTACATACTCGAAACGTTACAGATTGAATCAATGAATTAATGAATTAATGCTAATCATTGCTAGGATACACTGCTAATCATTGGTAGGATACACGCTTGTTAAAGATCGAAGATGTCCGTGAATTAATTAGCTTTGAAATTAAAAGGTTAGGTACGTGGGAGATTTTGCGTTTGAGGAAAATTATTCGAAGATAGCAATATGGTTGATGATACGGAAGTGTAGGGGTAATAGGGTGAATGCAACGAGCAATGTATAATAAACAATTGATAATTGGTAATAATGTATAAATAATTCGTAACGATTAAGAATAGAAGCAGATAGTAATATTTAATTAGAACCCATGTTTTTTGTTTCAACTTCCAATTTATGTTCCTTTGATAGCAAAAACTAAAATAGAATTGATTATAATAAATTTTGAATATAGGAGATTGAAAATTGAAATGGTTTATCAATTGGGCTGATTTCAAACTAATCTCGTAAAAAAGTTGTAAAGAGGAGAAATATAGCTTTAAGAAATACGCAATTAGTCGAGTGTTCACGGTACGTGCCAATAACAAGACAAGCTTTTGACTTTTGGAGAAGTCGACTGTAACAAAAATATATTATATTATATTATATTATATTATATATTATATTATATATTATAGCTATAATTTTAGCAGATACTGTTTATCTATTTCGTTTTGCGTGTATTAACGTTCTCATGGTGTATCGTATAGTAATTAATGCATCAGATTATATACATATCGGTGTTTGTAGGTAACACGTTATACAGAGTGGAGAAGCAGCATCAAATTGTCACGATTGCGAAATAAAATGAGTGAACGGCTGGTGAACGAGCAAAATACTCGTACAATAACAAGTGAATGTAAAGGGAGTTCTAAATTCCAAGAAATTCCATTTTATCAGCCGAACAAAATGTATAATCTGATAACGTTTTGAGGATAGTAAGTTAGGCAGGCGAAAAAAATAGGTGTTAACGATCAAGTATAACAGATACAGTAGTAAATATTCAACAATTTTTCAACCGTAATGTATTTATACACAAATCTGCGTACTTTGTATCAAAGTTTCTGTTGAAAATGACAACGTGAGTTCGTGCTCGCCATCCATATGCAGATGCGTTAGTGATAAGAAATAGTAACTAGAGGATGATGCTAGTTACAATCGATAGATTTAATCGATAGGCTTAAGATGCTTTTTTGTTTTTATCCCTAGTTTTTGTAAGCGTGTGCAATAAAGGCTTTTTTTGGCTCAGAACGGTGTAATAGATTTATCCATTCAATAAAATAATAACTACTCTGATCTTACCTCTGAGTATAGAAATAACAACAGTTTCGATAAATATATTTTTATGTACAGCATGTATAAAAAGTGTCAGGGCGTATAAGTGTCCACTAGCGTGATTTCGGAGGATCGGAGCCTCTGGATCGATTGATTCATGCAAAATTTTGTAAAAATTGACGTTTGCTGGCACCGTATGCTACTTAGCACGAGGATCAAATGGAACTTTACTGGGAAAGTATATTTGGATACCATGATGTGCAAGATATTATTCTTGTATATGTAGGATTTGTATACATTTTAATCAATTTACTTTTTTTAATCAATTTAATCCTCATTTTATCAATAAATCCAATTATTTTGCCATCTATCTCTATTACCGACTATCGAATTGTTCGTTGTTCCAAAAATGTGTTGCGCGCAATACTGGGCACTATTAAATAAATTTTCATTTAAATAATTGTTTAAATGTTAAAAGACAGAAATAAATTATTTGCAATTTCAACAAGTTTAGATATATTATTTAAAATAATGAGATTAATTGTTATTTACAAATTTTATTTTCTATTTATTCTAAAAGAAAGCTAATAAAATCAGAATCTTTGTTTGAAAGTCTTTTTTCACGCAGTAGATAATTCTGTAATAATGTGAAATCACGCTGATTGCTCCATTCTGTTTATCACGGGCTATCCCACCTGCTAACGAAAACTTGTTGTTTTCTCGTTGATGTCACATTGCTTACTTTCTACCTGACTGCGAAATATAAACTTGTTGCGAATAATCTCGATGTAAGACCCAATGAAATTTCAACGTCATTTCTCCAGAAAACGGTTCAATTGCGACTCATAGCTTATTTTGAAAAGTTGGCAAGTTGGTCCTCGCGATGAGTAGACGTTTGTAAAACTGTATCATCCAGAGTTGTAGAATTAGGGTGGTCCGGTCAAATAAGTGTATTTTTTATATACTCTGTACATATACAGGCTTTTCCAGAATAATTCCATACCGCCAGACAGGATAAGACGTCAAACAAGAAAAAAAACATTTTTCTTTTCTTCAGCTTATTTTTGCGCGTAAACTTTTTGTATTTAAAGCTAAAGTTTGAAATAGTTGTCGATACTCTGTCACACTGAACGTATTTCATTGTAAGCTAGCTCAAGCAGAAACAAAGCCTTATACAAGAAAACTTCATCCTCTTCCTTTGACTTACTTTGCATACAGAAAAATCTGCAGTCTAAGTGTGCTATCCTGAGATTCCTTGATTATACATATCTTTTCTAAATTTTTCGTTTCTGTTAACAAAACTTCCATAAATGATAAAGTGCAGGTATTCCTAAAGGAAAAAAATGTAAAGAAACTAAAATTAACTTTCTTAAAATTAACTTAAAATTTTCTTTTTCTGCAATGCTACTATACTCTACATTCTATGCTTTATACCGTTCTTTTGCCCGCTATTTACCTTGTACGCGAACTTTTTATCGCTAGTGGATTGCAAAAATCCTTTTTTATCACGAATTTTACGTGACAATGCGTAGGTCAAGGTGGACGTAAGACAAAGGAAGGTGTAGATAAATAAGACAGGGTGTATTTAAAAATAATAAGTTATTTATTACAGTTTATTTAATATGTATACAGGCTATTCGTATTATAGCAGCGATAGCTAGTGTTAAATTAACAATGACAGTTTCTATCGTAGTTAATATTATATTGGTTATTGGCCATGACGAAGGCGAATTTTGATAGCCCTGGTCGAGGTCGGTGGTCTGGATCTATAACAAATAATATTATATTAATATAGCAAAGAAATGTCGTAAATATCGATATCATTTGCAAGGCGATTCTTTTTGGGCATAGTGAAATTATGTTGATCAGTTTGTGGATATTAGGTTGAAATTAGATAATAAAGTTATAGATTTACCCGTTTAAGGGATTGTTCAGGCGCCGTTAATTCACTGGATATGTCGCCCTGAAGCAGGATGTTTAAATTTTGGATCATATATTGTACTGATAGGAAGTATTTTATCGATACAATTATGAGTTTATTTGATTAAAATATCTAACGTAGTGTCCAGTCACCAAACGAATTAGTAGATCAGCCGTGAACAATGGCAGTAATTTGTATAATAACAAAGGATATGCCAAATATAGCAGAATGACTCATCGGCTAGCGGGAGGTTGTGTCTAATTATCAAAAGCGAAAGAAATATGAAAGATCCTAGTTTGTAGGACTTGTTGACAATCAATGTCAACAATTTTTTCGTTTGGTCCATAGAATGTTTTGAGTGGGCTGTATTTCGACACACGACAAAATTGATAACGTAAATAAATCTTATATATTTGTTTCAAGAAATGATAGCTTGTTTGTGAGCGGTATCTTTAGACAGGTTGTTGAAAACTGGATGTTAATTCGGATTTTATATTTTCAATAACTTCGCATGAGTATTTTAGTCAAATCTAGCACGAATCGAACAGGTGAAAACAATCTATACGGCGTTCGTGCTGAGGTGGTATGGTGATAGGTGCGTAAGGAACTACTCTTGGTGTTTTTAACGAACAATAGTTTATTTAGAACTAATCAACAATCAGCGTTAACAATTAACAATTAACAATTACACTTAACAGACAATTGGTAACAACTAACAAATAACGATAGACACCGAGAGATCATTCGACGCGTTGCTATGCAAATAATACCGAGGAGTTACACATTTAATGGCGTAAGACAGACTGCCTGTGCTTTTGTTTCGGATCGCGCAGATTCTTCCCTTCGTAGCCCATCGATATCGTAGCCCAGTGCTGGCACGCGTATGCTCTTCCGAGAATTCGGCGGAAAGAGTGTGAAGATATCGATGGTACATTGGGCACGTCGGTGTTGCGCTTTGGCGGCGTCGCGCTTTGCATCCGGAGCCGTTGAAAAGTTCCGTGGCCCGTGCCGCCACAGTGCTTGGCAGGCTTTTATTTTGTTTACCTAGTGGATCGGTATGATAGAGTTCGAGACATGTGGAAAGTACGGCTTCCAGGCAAGCAGGGGCTGATTCAGCGCATTAAAATAAGAAGAAAATTTCGTATAAACGTTTTCGAGTAGACGCTTGCTTTGTGTCACAGTACTTTCTTACCTATCTTTAGAGAAATTACTCGAATCGACCAGTTCCAGTTTCTACGGAAACGCGAATGCGTCGCGTCATAGATCGTCCATCTTGTTCGAACAGCTTACACGAATTTGTCGAAAATTTTGATCGTCACGTCAACTAACGTTTTATAAGTAAGAGATTTTAAACGCCCCCGTATTTAATAATCGAACGGATTCGGATCCGAAGAGCGTATTGGTCCGGAAATAAGGCCAGCACGATTTATCTATTTTCCAAGAAATCGTTCATCTGTGTAATGTTTAGCATCGCAAAATAAGCTATAAGCGGAACGTATGGTCATATTAGGCATATTATGTTATATAAAATTTTCTTCTTATTTCAGTATTCAGAATCAACCTCTGCCATATTTTCCACGTGTTCTGATTCACCTTGTATAATATATAAGAATGATAATTGCAAATATATTTGTATAATAACTCTATGATAAGCGCTTAATAATACATACAGTGAACTTGTAGAGAGTAACGTTTGCTGACTGTCGGAGGCACATTGTTGCTGTCTATGCAAAGACAAGTGCCCATTTCTTGTCGAAGAACTCCAGTCAATTCTAGCGTTTCACCCACATAAGTTTTCAACGCTGAAACATGAAAATATATAGTCGTTATTTTTTAGCTTTGCCTCTATTTGATCTTCATCTTATCTGCTTACGCGCTTAATAATAGAACTAGGTTTGGTCTACGTAAAAAGTAACTTCTTTTTATTAAGACTCATATTTATTAAGATTTAATAAGATACAATTTATTAAGATACATGTAACGAAAGGCAGGAAGTAGTAACATTTTACGTGAATTTGCATGGATCGAATATGCTGATGTGCTTACGAATAAGAGAGTATTGATCGATAATTATTAAAGCCAATTGTTTGTGACATGGGAATAAGCAAAAGTCATTTTTAAGTTTAAAGATCTTTAGTTTAGTATTGAAATGTGTTTAATGTATTTTAGCAAAAGTAGATAAAATAGGAATATTAAAAAGTTGTGTTTGGAAGACAAAATTTGACAAAAATGATGCATATACAAATGCTATCTGTGGTCATTAATATATTTTTTCGTTATCGACAGAACATTTTCCCTTGATTTTATTGACATACTGGATTAATCACTTCTTTAAGTTACTCGTTCTTGAAACAACATCAAAATCGTATATTGTTTCGTGCTAAAAAATCTACTAAATCCATTGACAGTGAAACGATATTTCGTATACGGTTCTTACAAGAATTATTATTATTTAAGACTTAGGAAAACGTATATACAGTAGCCACGCACACTGTGCGTATTTCTGGCGCGCGTTTCCGTTCAGTGACAGTACTTCGGCGGACTGGATTGCCGAAGCGAAAGGGTTAAAAAAATACGATAAAATCACATGTAGCTCTCTATTTGTCTAGTCGCTTTTGTAGCAATATCACTATGTCCTCTGACATACTTGAGGTTTCTTACAATTCATAAATTAAATGAACAACTGTGCAAGCGAAATCGCTGCTGTAGAATCCCCGCTTCTGTAGAATCAGTCGTATGGATTTCAAAATTTAGTGTGTCGCCGGGATTAGCGTTATCCAAAGTACGCCACAGGAATAGAACATAAAGATATTTCTCAAAATTTGCTATTGCTGGTATGATATTGCTGAAATACAAGGCTGCAGTTTCGTAATGTCGTCAAAACATTCAGTTCTTTTTTGGTCAGTCACTTTTCGCGTGCTTTGTATTGCTCTGTCGAATTTGAAAGTTTCTATTACGATAGCGGATGGTGCGAAAGACGCAAGTTTCTAGTATTTTAGAGATGTCTGAACGTCAGCTGCGTGATTATGTAACAAAAAATGGAGATATCCACTGAAATATTTTAACACGCAAGAGATTTCATGTTAAGACAATACACGCAAAGTAAATACACACGAATATAATAGTATATCCCTTTCGATGTCATTCGATTTTTGTATCATTCATTTTTTCCCCGATATATTTGAGCGATTCGAGATAAACAGGATACACTTCTAAACAATTTCTCTCAAAAGTGGCAGGAATTAATATTTTTTTATTCTGAAAACAAATAACTCTGGAAATATTGAAAATGTAAAAGAATAGGAAGCTTAAAATCCGTTCACTTGTCGATGCAATGAGCAGAACTATACATATTTCCGATAATAAGAAGAATATCTCTAATGATACTTTTAATACATCAAAAGGCAAATACTATAAAAAGATTCGACGCGCTCTTTGAATACAGCTACTATCAAGATGTATAAACATTAGAACACATAATTAGCCTAGATCGTGTCGAAGTAGTAAGTACGTATGTACTTTTGACGAATTTTTAAATTCAAAATTCTTTTGAAATCACGTTTAAAATACAGTTATTCTTAGAATATGATTTAAAATATAATCTTCTTTTTACTTTTTGCGTAATTTATTACGCAAATCATTACTAAAGAAAGTTACTTTCCAGTTGTGTTACAAAGTAATCCACTTTGTATACAGGTATGTAATAAATTGCCAGAAACTTTGATGAGAACGAACTTTTTATTAAAAAAAGTGACATCTTTCATGTATGATTTCCTCTTCAATCTAATATTTGCTTGGTAGTAGTATATCAAATATTTTTGAGCTAAAAGTAAGTAATAAATATTCGGTAGGTTTATATGCGGAATGCATAAATAATTGTTATGAGTATTGAAAGTATTACATTTTTCTGTCTAAATCGTTTCGGTTCAATTTGGAAAATCTTATTCTGCGTGTGCAATTAATACCAGCAGCATGTCAACTCTAAAGTTTCATATCACGAAAAGAGTTTATGCAAAAGACGAGTAAGAGTTAAGTTTGACATCGAGTAAAGAAAACCCAATTTGAAATTGATCTAACAGTGTTTTTCTAAATTATTTCTAGGTATTGTTCAATTTGTTCTTTTCTCAATATTGTTGGATTTAATTAACGCAGCGTCATATTTACGCTAATATCTGCTTGTTAAGCATAATTTTAATATATAATAACATGATCTATAACTCTTTACAATTTATATTTTATCATGGCATATGTTTTAGAATATTCTCCGGCTTCTTGTAATTTTTATTCATACCTATTCCACGTGTATCATGTTCTCTTTATTAACTTGAAACGTTTTACACGCACAGGTGTACGCGAGTACTATCAATTACACGTACATACAGAACTTCCTCAAGCTAATATTATCAACTCTAGAGCTATTAATAAATGTTCATAAAGGGGATACTTCTTCACGACATGTAGTTTAATAGTTTATTAACACATTGACTGCCACGCGTGTTTTCAAAAAAATCTGCGTCAGGCCACGCGTACAGCAGTACCAAGCGTTCTCTGCTAGGTGCTCCTATCGATATTTTAGTAATGCGAATCGCTCAAGTGGTGGTCTCAAGAATGATCTTTCGTTTCGCTTGTTCGCTACATTAAAACCGCTAGCTGTTGTCGAATATAACGAAGGAAAGTGTGGTATAGATTATTCCGATCAAATGGTTTCTTATGCCACCACAATTAGAAAAGGAATCAAATGGTACAGAAAACGTGGCATTCAATTCCTTCTGGGAATTTCTGTTGTAAACGCTTTGACGGTTCACAAAATTGCAACAAGGAAAAATATAAATATTGGAATATTTAGACAATTACTAGTTGCAAAATTATTAGGGTTGTCTAAAAATACGAGGAATCCTTGTCTTCGACAGAGTCAGCACAATATCGCCGTTCGGAAAAATGATTCCGGAAGAAGCATTAGACGCGCGTGCAAACTATGTTATGCAAGTAAAAGACGTCGAATGGACCGAACAAAGGCACAAAAGAATTTGAAGAAAACAACAACTTCTTGTCCAAATTGTCCCGACCAACCTCAGCTATGTATAGAATGTTTTTCTTTATTTTATTTTTATTTTATATTTTTTATTTTATAACAATTTTTATTTACAACGTATTACAACGTATTTTTATTTTATAACAATTCAATAGTTTTATTATTATGAAATATCTTTTCAAATACCTACGACGATCCTTAGCAAGTAGTCAAATAAGCGACACCCGAATATGGGTTACGCGGCCTGACCAGAAACTTTGCTGACACCCGAATGCGGGTGTCGTGGTAGTCAACGTGTTAATAAATGTTCTTCAGTAAATTATTAATTTGAATTAAAATACTGGTGGAACTAATATACCTAATTTTGTTTTTATCATGTATTGTTTATGTAGATAGCTTGCTGAAAAAATTGTGCAGGAACGAATCGCGTAACAAAGTACAGTGCATTCGAGATGTAACATTTCAGTGCAAATAATAAATTATTTTCAAACAAATAATCAAAATTTTTATTTAAATCTTCTCGAGATTTTTACGTATTACAAGACAATTGTTATTTTATAAATTCAGAAACATAGTTATATCCACTGTATATACTACGTACATATATGTATAAAATATATGATTTTTTAGGAATATCTCTCTACTTTAAACTGTTACTAGCAAAAATACTTTGCAAGTAGCATTCTTATATGTTGGATTACAAGCTATTTCAATTAGCCTTGTAGTGAATATACTGTACAATATTTGTAATTTTAGCGAATGTCGTGATATTGTTCTGTAGGAGTACCAAAACATAGTTATCTTCTATTAGCAAATAAAATTCTATTTTTGATGAAATTTAGTAAAAAATATTAAAGTATCCGAGGAACAATTTCTTTTGCCTGCAAAAGTCACTTTGAGCAGGTGAAATCGAATCCTCAAGATTTTGATTAACTTGTGATGATCCGAGATACAGTAAAACTTTGCATCGCTCTATTGAAAAATATTCGTGCGCTAGGAATAAATCTCGAGTAAATAATGAGTTTGCTATTTTAAAGATAACACTTCTGTTAATTTCTAAATACATAGGATTTTTCACCAGATATTAGCGCTTTTATTGGAACAAACAAATGAAAATGAACAATTCCGTGTAACATATTTCGGAGCCATATTGATCTGATATGTCAAACATATACATTGATATTTCGAAAATTAAAAATTATTTTCTAGAGTTGACATGTTGTTTTTCAGGTAAGTAAAATGTTTCTTAATGTATACTATATCTAATTTATTAAGTGTAATTACTAGTTATTTGCCCCACTTTTATAATTTCCTTTGTATATTATATACATTATAATCTAAAACGTATTTGTTCAACGTATTTGTCGTCCAATACCGATGATTTAGTCATAGACCGAATTTCTTTTACCTGTAAGTTCAATATTTTGGCAACTGAGACTAAATTAGAAGGTGTCCGTTTAATTTTTCTTCTACCTTTTCCCATAGAAAAATGTTTGAAAGTCCAAAACAGAAAAGAGAGAAATGGTCAGAGGAGAACATGAATGGGGCTTCGAAGCTACTCTTCAAAAATAAAATGGCCCAAAGACAGGTCACTGAAGCTTTCAATGTTTCAAAAACGACGAATGTGAAGTCTGGGCACACGTCGAATGCGCAGATCAAGAAAATATTAAGTATTTTCCATACGATATACATAATAATCAAATTTGAATAAGAATATGTATACTGACATCTAGAGGACTTTTTAAAACATTATTAACCATTTAGAGCAAAAGATCAAATAATTAAATAATTGATCGGTACTGGACGACAATTTTTCGTTTCCTACAAATTCCGACATTACTATTCTTGCACATTGTTAATTCGTCAATTCGTATCATTGAATTTCATAAAATTAATTTTCCTACTTTTATCAAGTTCCATTTGTGCTATAAAGTCACTTTGTAAATTTTCACTTTTATCAACTCTAGCACAAGGTACCGTGCGACTCTCCCCTGCATCTTAATTTGTATGTGATTCGAAATCCAAATTATTCGATATTTTTCATACCAAACTACGATAAAGATTCTTAACAACTTCTGCAAGATTACCTATACTAGCATTTATGACGTTCCTGTCTCACAAGATCAATAACCAAGCCTTTTCCTCGATTCTTTTTCTCTGATGAAACGTTAAATAGTTTTCTTCCTTCTTTCTGTCCGGATGAATTTTATCTTTTTCGTAGATCATTGATATCTGGTCGCTTTTTTAAATTACTTTTTCCGTAGTTTTCATGTCACAATAAAGAGATTAAAAAATGCTGGATCAAAATTCTTAATGCTTTTCTCACCCACTCCGTACTCTTATCTTTCTGTTCATGTTCAAAATAGCGAATAGAGGTACATATAGAGGCGAATACTTCTGTGTTTAGTCTATTGACACCCCCTCCCTCTCGCCCCTTGATGAGGTTGACTCGTGTTAGATTACAATATCAGTTTGCCTAACAATCAGAACTACATGGAATTTTGGGGATATACAGGCTGAGTCTTCAACAGCAAACCACCTGAATAATTCTTTCAATTTTTTGAGACGCAGGGAAATGTTTGAAACAAAAGTTGTTTGGTTTCGAGGAGGCTATTACGCGATGGAAAAAGTTTTTCTCAGATGGACGCGTTTACGAGTTTTAAAGAACACTTTAATAGGCTTCGTTTTTTTTTAAGTGTAGCCGTGTAGTTTTGAATACCTATTTGTCCCATTGTTGCTCTTTTGAAGACGGATTTAAATATCGCGGTCATTTAAGGTCACTCAAGGTCATAAAACGTAGTAAAATAGTCCAATCGAACGTAATGTTTCAATATTCCGAAACAAAGGAAAATGGATTTACCATTTTCAAGATAAGCGGCCCGTTTATAAAACACCATTAAACTAGGAGACGCAATCAATTGGAGAAAAGATAAATTTTCTGTGACTACTTATCGTACTCGAATTCGACTCTACATCTTCGTTACTTTGTCGAAATTGCTATGTATAATAATTATTAATTATGAATAACGAAAGAAATCCTTAACCGAAAAATACTTCGTTATTCAGTATTCGTTGTTTAATATAATTATAAAACACCAATCAATAATAACACAGGTACTTCACAGCGAGATATTTGAATTATTCATCTAATATAAAGAATAAGAATTTTGGAACAAAAAATTAAACGGTTAGTACAAACATTCGATAATTGCACGAAAAAGTCCTCTACGTAGTTACACAGCCGTCGTGTCCACTTTGAGAAGGACAGATTTCCCTGAGGTATCGCGGAAATTTGGCGGTCCATTGCGATCGAGCAGTGTAACATGATCCAATATTATCAGTTATCGTTGAGACAATGTATCCGAGTAATCATTCAAAACTGAAAATTGCCTTATTTTAGGCTTTTTAAAATTAAATTTCCACTAACGCATTTGTAGGATTTCCCCGACTAAAATAAGATCAAACATGATATAATATGAATAATATTTAATTATCAATTATTAAGTAAGCAAATATGTTCCAAATTTTATCGTGTTTGGTGTCATTTTAACCAGTAAAACGCGAGAAACATATTAGCAAAAATTTCATTGATCAAAAATCGCAAATAAGAATCTTTCAACTTATCGCCAGTCTTTAACGAGGCTCTCTTTCTCTTTCATTCGCGTTGTCAATTTTGAGGAATAGAGTCGTTCCTACGTCTCCATAATTGTAACGTTTCAGTCCCGATTTTTGTGCAATTATCGAATGTAATTATTAAAATTGTATACACGACATATTACAAACATTGAATCGAATCTTCTTCTGCAAAACGTTATCGAACACGAAAAAACGAACACGAATAATCGAATCGAAAATTACTAAACGATCGGCTGTTGGATAAGTGTTTACTAAGAATCTGACTAAGTACACTCTCTTAAATGCAAATGACTCATTGAACTTTTTTGATATTAACTTTTTAATGAACGGCAATCCTCGAATAAAATCTTACTCAAACTGATAACATTAACAAAATATTTAAAAAATGTCAAAATCGGCGGTATCTCCTTTTTTTGTAAATATTTACCGGCTATTGAATCCATTGATTCTCGATTGCCTTATCTGTTTGCTTGTGTATATCTTTTATATATACATAGATGGATACACAAATAAGTTTCGTCTATGGCGAGATCAATTTAGCCACCTGAGTAACCAGCTATCTTACGAATCAACAGATACAATACCGATACAATGATACGACATGCGATGTACATACTCGAAACGTTACAGATTGAATCAATGAATTAATGAATTAATGCTAATCATTGCTAGGATACACTGCTAATCATTGGTAGGATACACGCTTGTTAAAGATCGAAGATGTCCGTGAATTAATTAGCTTTGAAATTAAAAGGTTAGGTACGTGGGAGATTTTGCGTTTGAGGAAAATTATTCGAAGATAGCAATATGGTTGATGATACGGAAGTGTAGGGGTAATAGGGTGAATGCAACGAGCAATGTATAATAAACAATTGATAATTGGTAATAATGTATAAATAATTCGTAACGATTAAGAATAGAAGCAGATAGTAATATTTAATTAGAACCCATGTTTTTTGTTTCAACTTCCAATTTATGTTCCTTTGATAGCAAAAACTAAAATAGAATTGATTATAATAAATTTTGAATATAGGAGATTGAAAATTGAAATGGTTTATCAATTGGGCTGATTTCAAACTAATCTCGTAAAAAAGTTGTAAAGAGGAGAAATATAGCTTTAAGAAATACGCAATTAGTCGAGTGTTCACGGTACGTGCCAATAACAAGACAAGCTTTTGACTTTTGGAGAAGTCGACTGTAACAAAAATATATTATATTATATTATATTATATATTATATTATATATTATAGCTATAATTTTAGCAGATACTGTTTATCTATTTCGTTTTGCGTGTATTAACGTTCTCATGGTGTATCGTATAGTAATTAATGCATCAGATTATATACATATCGGTGTTTGTAGGTAACACGTTATACAGAGTGGAGAAGCAGCATCAAATTGTCACGATTGCGAAATAAAATGAGTGAACGGCTGGTGAACGAGCAAAATACTCGTACAATAACAAGTGAATGTAAAGGGAGCTCTAAATTCCAAGAAATTCCATTTTATCAGCCGAACAAAATGTATAATCTGATAACGTTTTGAGGATAGTAAGTTAGGCAGGCGAAAAAAATAGGTGTTAACGATCAAGTATAACAGATACAGTAGTAAATATTCAACAATTTTTCAACCGTAATGTATTTATACACAAATCTGCGTACTTTGTATCAAAGTTTCTGTTGAAAATGACAACGTGAGTTCGTGCTCGCCATCCATATGCAGATGCGTTAGTGATAAGAAATAGTAACTAGAGGATGATGCTAGTTACAATCGATAGATTTAATCGATAGGCTTAAGATGCTTTTTTGTTTTTATCCCTAGTTTTTGTAAGCGTGTGCAATAAAGGCTTTTTTTGGCTCAGAACGGTGTAATAGATTTATCCATTCAATAAAATAATAACTACTCTGATCTTACCTCTGAGTATAGAAATAACAACAGTTTCGATAAATATATTTTTATGTACAGCATGTATAAAAAGTGTCAGGGCGTATAAGTGTCCACTAGCGTGATTTCGGAGGATCGGAGCCTCTGGATCGATTGATTCATGCAAAATTTTGTAAAAATTGACGTTTGCTGGCACCGTATGCTACTTAGCACGAGGATCAAATGGAACTTTACTGGGAAAGTATATTTGGATACCATGATGTGCAAGATATTATTCTTGTATATGTAGGATTTGTATACATTTTAATCAATTTACTTTTTTTAATCAATTTAATCCTCATTTTATCAATAAATCCAATTATTTTGCCATCTATCTCTATTACCGACTATCGAATTGTTCGTTGTTCCAAAAATGTGTTGCGCGCAATACTGGGCACTATTAAATAAATTTTCATTTAAATAATTGTTTAAATGTTAAAAGACAGAAATAAATTATTTGCAATTTCAACAAGTTTAGATATATTATTTAAAATAATGAGATTAATTGTTATTTACAAATTTTATTTTCTATTTATTCTAAAAGAAAGCTAATAAAATCAGAATCTTTGTTTGAAAGTCTTTTTTCACGCAGTAGATAATTCTGTAATAATGTGAAATCACGCTGATTGCTCCATTCTGTTTATCACGGGCTATCCCACCTGCTAACGAAAACTTGTTGTTTTCTCGTTGATGTCACATTGCTTACTTTCTACCTGACTGCGAAATATAAACTTGTTGCGAATAATCTCGATGTAAGACCCAATGAAATTTCAACGTCATTTCTCCAGAAAACGGTTCAATTGCGACTCATAGCTTATTTTGAAAAGTTGGCAAGTTGGTCCTCGCGATGAGTAGACGTTTGTAAAACTGTATCATCCAGAGTTGTAGAATTAGGGTGGTCCGGTCAAATAAGTGTATTTTTTATATACTCTGTACATATACAGGCTTTTCCAGAATAATTCCATACCGCCAGACAGGATAAGACGTCAAACAAGAAAAAAAACATTTTTCTTTTCTTCAGCTTATTTTTGCGCGTAAACTTTTTGTATTTAAAGCTAAAGTTTGAAATAGTTGTCGATACTCTGTCACACTGAACGTATTTCATTGTAAGCTAGCTCAAGCAGAAACAAAGCCTTATACAAGAAAACTTCATCCTCTTCCTTTGACTTACTTTTGCATACAGAAAAATCTGCAGTCTAAGTGTGCTATCCTGAGATTCCTTGATTATACATATCTTTTCTAAATTTTTCGTTTCTGTTAACAAAACTTCCATAAATGATAAAGTGCAGGTATTCCTAAAGGAAAAAAATGTAAAGAAACTAAAATTAACTTTCTTAAAATTAACTTAAAATTTTCTTTTTCTGCAATGCTACTATACTCTACATTCTATGCTTTATACCGTTCTTTTGCCCGCTATTTACCTTGTACGCGAACTTTTTATCGCTAGTGGATTGCAAAAATCCTTTTTTATCACGAATTTTACGTGACAATGCGTAGGTCAAGGTGGACGTAAGACAAAGGAAGGTGTAGATAAATAAGACAGGGTGTATTTAAAAATAATAAGTTATTTATTACAGTTTATTTAATATGTATACAGGCTATTCGTATTATAGCAGCGATAGCTAGTGTTAAATTAACAATGACAGTTTCTATCGTAGTTAATATTATATTGGTTATTGGCCATGACGAAGGCGAATTTTGATAGCCCTGGTCGAGGTCGGTGGTCTGGATCTATAACAAATAATATTATATTAATATAGCAAAGAAATGTCGTAAATATCGATATCATTTGCAAGGCGATTCTTTTTGGGCATAGTGAAATTATGTTGATCAGTTTGTGGATATTAGGTTGAAATTAGATAATAAAGTTATAGATTTACCCGTTTAAGGGATTGTTCAGGCGCCGTTAATTCACTGGATATGTCGCCCTGAAGCAGGATGTTTAAATTTTGGATCATATATTGTACTGATAGGAAGTATTTTATCGATACAATTATGAGTTTATTTGATTAAAATATCTAACGTAGTGTCCAGTCACCAAACGAATTAGTAGATCAGCCGTGAACAATGGCAGTAATTTGTATAATAACAAAGGATATGCCAAATATAGCAGAATGACTCATCGGCTAGCGGGAGGTTGTGTCTAATTATCAAAAGCGAAAGAAATATGAAAGATCCTAGTTTGTAGGACTTGTTGACAATCAATGTCAACAATTTTTTCGTTTGGTCCATAGAATGTTTTGAGTGGGCTGTATTTCGACACACGACAAAATTGATAACGTAAATAAATCTTATATATTTGTTTCAAGAAATGATAGCTTGTTTGTGAGCGGTATCTTTAGACAGGTTGTTGAAAACTGGATGTTAATTCGGATTTTATATTTTCAATAACTTCGCATGAGTATTTTAGTCAAATCTAGCACGAATCGAACAGGTGAAAACAATCTATACGGCGTTCGTGCTGAGGTGGTATGGTGATAGGTGCGTAAGGAACTACTCTTGGTGTTTTTAACGAACAATAGTTTATTTAGAACTAATCAACAATCAGCGTTAACAATTAACAATTAACAATTACACTTAACAGACAATTGGTAACAACTAACAAATAACGATAGACACCGAGAGATCATTCGACGCGTTGCTATGCAAATAATACCGAGGAGTTACACATTTAATGGCGTAAGACAGACTGCCTGTGCTTTTGTTTCGGATCGCGCAGATTCTTCCCTTCGTAGCCCATCGATATCGTAGCCCAGTGCTGGCACGCGTATGCTCTTCCGAGAATTCGGCGGAAAGAGTGTGAAGATATCGATGGTACATTGGGCACGTCGGTGTTGCGCTTTGGCGGCGTCGCGCTTTGCATCCGGAGCCGTTGAAAAGTTCCGTGGCCCGTGCCGCCACAGTGCTTGGCAGGCTTTTATTTTGTTTACCTAGTGGATCGGTATGATAGAGTTCGAGACATGTGGAAAGTACGGCTTCCAGGCAAGCAGGGGCTGATTCAGCGCATTAAAATAAGAAGAAAATTTCGTATAAACGTTTTCGAGTAGACGCTTGCTTTGTGTCACAGTACTTTCTTACCTATCTTTAGAGAAATTACTCGAATCGACCAGTTCCAGTTTCTACGGAAACGCGAATGCGTCGCGTCATAGATCGTCCATCTTGTTCGAACAGCTTACACGAATTTGTCGAAAATTTTGATCGTCACGTCAACTAACGTTTTATAAGTAAGAGATTTTAAACGCCCCCGTATTTAATAATCGAACGGATTCGGATCCGAAGAGCGTATTGGTCCGGAAATAAGGCCAGCACGATTTATCTATTTTCCAAGAAATCGTTCATCTGTGTAATGTTTAGCATCGCAAAATAAGCTATAAGCGGAACGTATGGTCATATTAGGCATATTATGTTATATAAAATTTTCTTCTTATTTCAGTATTCAGAATCAACCTCTGCCATATTTTCCACGTGTTCTGATTCACCTTGTATAATATATAAGAATGATAATTGCAAATATATTTGTATAATAACTCTATGATAAGCGCTTAATAATACATACAGTGAACTTGTAGAGAGTAACGTTTGCTGACTGTCGGAGGCACATTGTTGCTGTCTATGCAAAGACAAGTGCCCATTTCTTGTCGAAGAACTCCAGTCAATTCTAGCGTTTCACCCACATAAGTTTTCAACGCTGAAACATGAAAATATATAGTCGTTATTTTTTAGCTTTGCCTCTATTTGATCTTCATCTTATCTGCTTACGCGCTTAATAATAGAACTAGGTTTGGTCTACGTAAAAAGTAACTTCTTTTTATTAAGACTCATATTTATTAAGATTTAATAAGATACAATTTATTAAGATACATGTAACGAAAGGCAGGAAGTAGTAACATTTTACGTGAATTTGCATGGATCGAATATGCTGATGTGCTTACGAATAAGAGAGTATTGATCGATAATTATTAAAGCCAATTGTTTGTGACATGGGAATAAGCAAAAGTCATTTTTAAGTTTAAAGATCTTTAGTTTAGTATTGAAATGTGTTTAATGTATTTTAGCAAAAGTAGATAAAATAGGAATATTAAAAAGTTGTGTTTGGAAGACAAAATTTGACAAAAATGATGCATATACAAATGCTATCTGTGGTCATTAATATATTTTTTCGTTATCGACAGAACATTTTCCCTTGATTTTATTGACATACTGGATTAATCACTTCTTTAAGTTACTCGTTCTTGAAACAACATCAAAATCGTATATTGTTTCGTGCTAAAAAATCTACTAAATCCATTGACAGTGAAACGATATTTCGTATACGGTTCTTACAAGAATTATTATTATTTAAGACTTAGGAAAACGTATATACAGTAGCCACGCACACTGTGCGTATTTCTGGCGCGCGTTTCCGTTCAGTGACAGTACTTCGGCGGACTGGATTGCCGAAGCGAAAGGGTTAAAAAAATACGATAAAATCACATGTAGCTCTCTATTTGTCTAGTCGCTTTTGTAGCAATATCACTATGTCCTCTGACATACTTGAGGTTTCTTACAATTCATAAATTAAATGAACAACTGTGCAAGCGAAATCGCTGCTGTAGAATCCCCGCTTCTGTAGAATCAGTCGTATGGATTTCAAAATTTAGTGTGTCGCCGGGATTAGCGTTATCCAAAGTACGCCACAGGAATAGAACATAAAGATATTTCTCAAAATTTGCTATTGCTGGTATGATATTGCTGAAATACAAGGCTGCAGTTTCGTAATGTCGTCAAAACATTCAGTTCTTTTTTGGTCAGTCACTTTTCGCGTGCTTTGTATTGCTCTGTCGAATTTGAAAGTTTCTATTACGATAGCGGATGGTGCGAAAGACGCAAGTTTCTAGTATTTTAGAGATGTCTGAACGTCAGCTGCGTGATTATGTAACAAAAAATGGAGATATCCACTGAAATATTTTAACACGCAAGAGATTTCATGTTAAGACAATACACGCAAAGTAAATACACACGAATATAATAGTATATCCCTTTCGATGTCATTCGATTTTTGTATCATTCATTTTTTCCCCGATATATTTGAGCGATTCGAGATAAACAGGATACACTTCTAAACAATTTCTCTCAAAAGTGGCAGGAATTAATATTTTTTTATTCTGAAAACAAATAACTCTGGAAATATTGAAAATGTAAAAGAATAGGAAGCTTAAAATCCGTTCACTTGTCGATGCAATGAGCAGAACTATACATATTTCCGATAATAAGAAGAATATCTCTAATGATACTTTTAATACATCAAAAGGCAAATACTATAAAAAGATTCGACGCGCTCTTTGAATACAGCTACTATCAAGATGTATAAACATTAGAACACATAATTAGCCTAGATCGTGTCGAAGTAGTAAGTACGTATGTACTTTTGACGAATTTTTAAATTCAAAATTCTTTTGAAATCACGTTTAAAATACAGTTATTCTTAGAATATGATTTAAAATATAATCTTCTTTTTACTTTTTGCGTAATTTATTACGCAAATCATTACTAAAGAAAGTTACTTTCCAGTTGTGTTACAAAGTAATCCACTTTGTATACAGGTATGTAATAAATTGCCAGAAACTTTGATGAGAACGAACTTTTTATTAAAAAAAGTGACATCTTTCATGTATGATTTCCTCTTCAATCTAATATTTGCTTGGTAGTAGTATATCAAATATTTTTGAGCTAAAAGTAAGTAATAAATATTCGGTAGGTTTATATGCGGAATGCATAAATAATTGTTATGAGTATTGAAAGTATTACATTTTTCTGTCTAAATCGTTTCGGTTCAATTTGGAAAATCTTATTCTGCGTGTGCAATTAATACCAGCAGCATGTCAACTCTAAAGTTTCATATCACGAAAAGAGTTTATGCAAAAGACGAGTAAGAGTTAAGTTTGACATCGAGTAAAGAAAACCCAATTTGAAATTGATCTAACAGTGTTTTTCTAAATTATTTCTAGGTATTGTTCAATTTGTTCTTTTCTCAATATTGTTGGATTTAATTAACGCAGCGTCATATTTACGCTAATATCTGCTTGTTAAGCATAATTTTAATATATAATAACATGATCTATAACTCTTTACAATTTATATTTTATCATGGCATATGTTTTAGAATATTCTCCGGCTTCTTGTAATTTTTATTCATACCTATTCCACGTGTATCATGTTCTCTTTATTAACTTGAAACGTTTTACACGCACAGGTGTACGCGAGTACTATCAATTACACGTACATACAGAACTTCCTCAAGCTAATATTATCAACTCTAGAGCTATTAATAAATGTTCATAAAGGGGATACTTCTTCACGACATGTAGTTTAATAGTTTATTAACACATTGACTGCCACGCGTGTTTTCAAAAAAATCTGCGTCAGGCCACGCGTACAGCAGTACCAAGCGTTCTCTGCTAGGTGCTCCTATCGATATTTTAGTAATGCGAATCGCTCAAGTGGTGGTCTCAAGAATGATCTTTCGTTTCGCTTGTTCGCTACATTAAAACCGCTAGCTGTTGTCGAATATAACGAAGGAAAGTGTGGTATAGATTATTCCGATCAAATGGTTTCTTATGCCACCACAATTAGAAAAGGAATCAAATGGTACAGAAAACGTGGCATTCAATTCCTTCTGGGAATTTCTGTTGTAAACGCTTTGACGGTTCACAAAATTGCAACAAGGAAAAATATAAATATTGGAATATTTAGACAATTACTAGTTGCAAAATTATTAGGGTTGTCTAAAAATACGAGGAATCCTTGTCTTCGACAGAGTCAGCACAATATCGCCGTTCGGAAAAATGATTCCGGAAGAAGCATTAGACGCGCGTGCAAACTATGTTATGCAAGTAAAAGACGTCGAATGGACCGAACAAAGGCACAAAAGAATTTGAAGAAAACAACAACTTCTTGTCCAAATTGTCCCGACCAACCTCAGCTATGTATAGAATGTTTTTCTTTATTTTATTTTTATTTTATATTTTTTATTTTATAACAATTTTTATTTACAACGTATTACAACGTATTTTTATTTTATAACAATTCAATAGTTTTATTATTATGAAATATCTTTTCAAATACCTACGACGATCCTTAGCAAGTAGTCAAATAAGCGACACCCGAATATGGGTTACGCGGCCTGACCAGAAACTTTGCTGACACCCGAATGCGGGTGTCGTGGTAGTCAACGTGTTAATAAATGTTCTTCAGTAAATTATTAATTTGAATTAAAATACTGGTGGAACTAATATACCTAATTTTGTTTTTATCATGTATTGTTTATGTAGATAGCTTGCTGAAAAAATTGTGCAGGAACGAATCGCGTAACAAAGTACAGTGCATTCGAGATGTAACATTTCAGTGCAAATAATAAATTATTTTCAAACAAATAATCAAAATTTTTATTTAAATCTTCTCGAGATTTTTACGTATTACAAGACAATTGTTATTTTATAAATTCAGAAACATAGTTATATCCACTGTATATACTACGTACATATATGTATAAAATATATGATTTTTTAGGAATATCTCTCTACTTTAAACTGTTACTAGCAAAAATACTTTGCAAGTAGCATTCTTATATGTTGGATTACAAGCTATTTCAATTAGCCTTGTAGTGAATATACTGTACAATATTTGTAATTTTAGCGAATGTCGTGATATTGTTCTGTAGGAGTACCAAAACATAGTTATCTTCTATTAGCAAATAAAATTCTATTTTTGATGAAATTTAGTAAAAAATATTAAAGTATCCGAGGAACAATTTCTTTTGCCTGCAAAAGTCACTTTGAGCAGGTGAAATCGAATCCTCAAGATTTTGATTAACTTGTGATGATCCGAGATACAGTAAAACTTTGCATCGCTCTATTGAAAAATATTCGTGCGCTAGGAATAAATCTCGAGTAAATAATGAGTTTGCTATTTTAAAGATAACACTTCTGTTAATTTCTAAATACATAGGATTTTTCACCAGATATTAGCGCTTTTATTGGAACAAACAAATGAAAATGAACAATTCCGTGTAACATATTTCGGAGCCATATTGATCTGATATGTCAAACATATACATTGATATTTCGAAAATTAAAAATTATTTTCTAGAGTTGACATGTTGTTTTTCAGGTAAGTAAAATGTTTCTTAATGTATACTATATCTAATTTATTAAGTGTAATTACTAGTTATTTGCCCCACTTTTATAATTTCCTTTGTATATTATATACATTATAATCTAAAACGTATTTGTTCAACGTATTTGTCGTCCAATACCGATGATTTAGTCATAGACCGAATTTCTTTTACCTGTAAGTTCAATATTTTGGCAACTGAGACTAAATTAGAAGGTGTCCGTTTAATTTTTCTTCTACCTTTTCCCATAGAAAAATGTTTGAAAGTCCAAAACAGAAAAGAGAGAAATGGTCAGAGGAGAACATGAATGGGGCTTCGAAGCTACTCTTCAAAAATAAAATGGCCCAAAGACAGGTCACTGAAGCTTTCAATGTTTCAAAAACGACGAATGTGAAGTCTGGGCACACGTCGAATGCGCAGATCAAGAAAATATTAAGTATTTTCCATACGATATACATAATAATCAAATTTGAATAAGAATATGTATACTGACATCTAGAGGACTTTTTAAAACATTATTAACCATTTAGAGCAAAAGATCAAATAATTAAATAATTGATCGGTACTGGACGACAATTTTTCGTTTCCTACAAATTCCGACATTACTATTCTTGCACATTGTTAATTCGTCAATTCGTATCATTGAATTTCATAAAATTAATTTTCCTACTTTTATCAAGTTCCATTTGTGCTATAAAGTCACTTTGTAAATTTTCACTTTTATCAACTCTAGCACAAGGTACCGTGCGACTCTCCCCTGCATCTTAATTTGTATGTGATTCGAAATCCAAATTATTCGATATTTTTCATACCAAACTACGATAAAGATTCTTAACAACTTCTGCAAGATTACCTATACTAGCATTTATGACGTTCCTGTCTCACAAGATCAATAACCAAGCCTTTTCCTCGATTCTTTTTCTCTGATGAAACGTTAAATAGTTTTCTTCCTTCTTTCTGTCCGGATGAATTTTATCTTTTTCGTAGATCATTGATATCTGGTCGCTTTTTTAAATTACTTTTTCCGTAGTTTTCATGTCACAATAAAGAGATTAAAAAATGCTGGATCAAAATTCTTAATGCTTTTCTCACCCACTCCGTACTCTTATCTTTCTGTTCATGTTCAAAATAGCGAATAGAGGTACATATAGAGGCGAATACTTCTGTGTTTAGTCTATTGACACCCCCTCCCTCTCGCCCCTTGATGAGGTTGACTCGTGTTAGATTACAATATCAGTTTGCCTAACAATCAGAACTACATGGAATTTTGGGGATATACAGGCTGAGTCTTCAACAGCAAACCACCTGAATAATTCTTTCAATTTTTTGAGACGCAGGGAAATGTTTGAAACAAAAGTTGTTTGGTTTCGAGGAGGCTATTACGCGATGGAAAAAGTTTTTCTCAGATGGACGCGTTTACGAGTTTTAAAGAACACTTTAATAGGCTTCGTTTTTTTTTAAGTGTAGCCGTGTAGTTTTGAATACCTATTTGTCCCATTGTTGCTCTTTTGAAGACGGATTTAAATATCGCGGTCATTTAAGGTCACTCAAGGTCATAAAACGTAGTAAAATAGTCCAATCGAACGTAATGTTTCAATATTCCGAAACAAAGGAAAATGGATTTACCATTTTCAAGATAAGCGGCCCGTTTATAAAACACCATTAAACTAGGAGACGCAATCAATTGGAGAAAAGATAAATTTTCTGTGACTACTTATCGTACTCGAATTCGACTCTACATCTTCGTTACTTTGTCGAAATTGCTATGTATAATAATTATTAATTATGAATAACGAAAGAAATCCTTAACCGAAAAATACTTCGTTATTCAGTATTCGTTGTTTAATATAATTATAAAACACCAATCAATAATAACACAGGTACTTCACAGCGAGATATTTGAATTATTCATCTAATATAAAGAATAAGAATTTTGGAACAAAAAATTAAACGGTTAGTACAAACATTCGATAATTGCACGAAAAAGTCCTCTACGTAGTTACACAGCCGTCGTGTCCACTTTGAGAAGGACAGATTTCCCTGAGGTATCGCGGAAATTTGGCGGTCCATTGCGATCGAGCAGTGTAACATGATCCAATATTATCAGTTATCGTTGAGACAATGTATCCGAGTAATCATTCAAAACTGAAAATTGCCTTATTTTAGGCTTTTTAAAATTAAATTTCCACTAACGCATTTGTAGGATTTCCCCGACTAAAATAAGATCAAACATGATATAATATGAATAATATTTAATTATCAATTATTAAGTAAGCAAATATGTTCCAAATTTTATCGTGTTTGGTGTCATTTTAACCAGTAAAACGCGAGAAACATATTAGCAAAAATTTCATTGATCAAAAATCGCAAATAAGAATCTTTCAACTTATCGCCAGTCTTTAACGAGGCTCTCTTTCTCTTTCATTCGCGTTGTCAATTTTGAGGAATAGAGTCGTTCCTACGTCTCCATAATTGTAACGTTTCAGTCCCGATTTTTGTGCAATTATCGAATGTAATTATTAAAATTGTATACACGACATATTACAAACATTGAATCGAATCTTCTTCTGCAAAACGTTATCGAACACGAAAAAACGAACACGAATAATCGAATCGAAAATTACTAAACGATCGGCTGTTGGATAAGTGTTTACTAAGAATCTGACTAAGTACACTCTCTTAAATGCAAATGACTCATTGAACTTTTTTGATATTAACTTTTTAATGAACGGCAATCCTCGAATAAAATCTTACTCAAACTGATAACATTAACAAAATATTTAAAAAATGTCAAAATCGGCGGTATCTCCTTTTTTTGTAAATATTTACCGGCTATTGAATCCATTGATTCTCGATTGCCTTATCTGTTTGCTTGTGTATATCTTTTATATATACATAGATGGATACACAAATAAGTTTCGTCTATGGCGAGATCAATTTAGCCACCTGAGTAACCAGCTATCTTACGAATCAACAGATACAATACCGATACAATGATACGACATGCGATGTACATACTCGAAACGTTACAGATTGAATCAATGAATTAATGAATTAATGCTAATCATTGCTAGGATACACTGCTAATCATTGGTAGGATACACGCTTGTTAAAGATCGAAGATGTCCGTGAATTAATTAGCTTTGAAATTAAAAGGTTAGGTACGTGGGAGATTTTGCGTTTGAGGAAAATTATTCGAAGATAGCAATATGGTTGATGATACGGAAGTGTAGGGGTAATAGGGTGAATGCAACGAGCAATGTATAATAAACAATTGATAATTGGTAATAATGTATAAATAATTCGTAACGATTAAGAATAGAAGCAGATAGTAATATTTAATTAGAACCCATGTTTTTTGTTTCAACTTCCAATTTATGTTCCTTTGATAGCAAAAACTAAAATAGAATTGATTATAATAAATTTTGAATATAGGAGATTGAAAATTGAAATGGTTTATCAATTGGGCTGATTTCAAACTAATCTCGTAAAAAAGTTGTAAAGAGGAGAAATATAGCTTTAAGAAATACGCAATTAGTCGAGTGTTCACGGTACGTGCCAATAACAAGACAAGCTTTTGACTTTTGGAGAAGTCGACTGTAACAAAAATATATTATATTATATTATATTATATATTATATTATATATTATAGCTATAATTTTAGCAGATACTGTTTATCTATTTCGTTTTGCGTGTATTAACGTTCTCATGGTGTATCGTATAGTAATTAATGCATCAGATTATATACATATCGGTGTTTGTAGGTAACACGTTATACAGAGTGGAGAAGCAGCATCAAATTGTCACGATTGCGAAATAAAATGAGTGAACGGCTGGTGAACGAGCAAAATACTCGTACAATAACAAGTGAATGTAAAGGGAGCTCTAAATTCCAAGAAATTCCATTTTATCAGCCGAACAAAATGTATAATCTGATAACGTTTTGAGGATAGTAAGTTAGGCAGGCGAAAAAAATAGGTGTTAACGATCAAGTATAACAGATACAGTAGTAAATATTCAACAATTTTTCAACCGTAATGTATTTATACACAAATCTGCGTACTTTGTATCAAAGTTTCTGTTGAAAATGACAACGTGAGTTCGTGCTCGCCATCCATATGCAGATGCGTTAGTGATAAGAAATAGTAACTAGAGGATGATGCTAGTTACAATCGATAGATTTAATCGATAGGCTTAAGATGCTTTTTTGTTTTTATCCCTAGTTTTTGTAAGCGTGTGCAATAAAGGCTTTTTTTGGCTCAGAACGGTGTAATAGATTTATCCATTCAATAAAATAATAACTACTCTGATCTTACCTCTGAGTATAGAAATAACAACAGTTTCGATAAATATATTTTTATGTACAGCATGTATAAAAAGTGTCAGGGCGTATAAGTGTCCACTAGCGTGATTTCGGAGGATCGGAGCCTCTGGATCGATTGATTCATGCAAAATTTTGTAAAAATTGACGTTTGCTGGCACCGTATGCTACTTAGCACGAGGATCAAATGGAACTTTACTGGGAAAGTATATTTGGATACCATGATGTGCAAGATATTATTCTTGTATATGTAGGATTTGTATACATTTTAATCAATTTACTTTTTTTAATCAATTTAATCCTCATTTTATCAATAAATCCAATTATTTTGCCATCTATCTCTATTACCGACTATCGAATTGTTCGTTGTTCCAAAAATGTGTTGCGCGCAATACTGGGCACTATTAAATAAATTTTCATTTAAATAATTGTTTAAATGTTAAAAGACAGAAATAAATTATTTGCAATTTCAACAAGTTTAGATATATTATTTAAAATAATGAGATTAATTGTTATTTACAAATTTTATTTTCTATTTATTCTAAAAGAAAGCTAATAAAATCAGAATCTTTGTTTGAAAGTCTTTTTTCACGCAGTAGATAATTCTGTAATAATGTGAAATCACGCTGATTGCTCCATTCTGTTTATCACGGGCTATCCCACCTGCTAACGAAAACTTGTTGTTTTCTCGTTGATGTCACATTGCTTACTTTCTACCTGACTGCGAAATATAAACTTGTTGCGAATAATCTCGATGTAAGACCCAATGAAATTTCAACGTCATTTCTCCAGAAAACGGTTCAATTGCGACTCATAGCTTATTTTGAAAAGTTGGCAAGTTGGTCCTCGCGATGAGTAGACGTTTGTAAAACTGTATCATCCAGAGTTGTAGAATTAGGGTGGTCCGGTCAAATAAGTGTATTTTTTATATACTCTGTACATATACAGGCTTTTCCAGAATAATTCCATACCGCCAGACAGGATAAGACGTCAAACAAGAAAAAAAACATTTTTCTTTTCTTCAGCTTATTTTTGCGCGTAAACTTTTTGTATTTAAAGCTAAAGTTTGAAATAGTTGTCGATACTCTGTCACACTGAACGTATTTCATTGTAAGCTAGCTCAAGCAGAAACAAAGCCTTATACAAGAAAACTTCATCCTCTTCCTTTGACTTACTTTTGCATACAGAAAAATCTGCAGTCTAAGTGTGCTATCCTGAGATTCCTTGATTATACATATCTTTTCTAAATTTTTCGTTTCTGTTAACAAAACTTCCATAAATGATAAAGTGCAGGTATTCCTAAAGGAAGAAAATGTAAAGAAACTAAAATTAATGCCCAAACACCCAAAATTTCAACATTAACCCGCCATATATATATTGTTAAATATGTAAATTCGCACGTTCGTGGGGAGACGCGATCTCGAGGAAGTGCGCCAACGGGAGTCGTAAATTCCCGTTACGATTGACTAATCGACGCCACGAATCGTTCAATCCCTTATTTTTTTTGGGGATAATAAGGGTAGTTAACTTGAAGAGAACGCTGCTATTAACAGGTTATTACATATGTCGGAGATGAAAGGAAAACCGGAGCCTTCCCGTTGCAATTTTGAGGAAGCCTTCTAATGCTTTAGCCTAGATTTTATCATAACTGTAATTAAGCAATTGTCATTTGTAATTGTTTGACATTTGTGAAAGCGAAAGTGGGTTCGAGGTGACAACTGGTCGCCGAACGTAGCCACGGTCACGGGATAAACGTTTTGCCTGACGAAGGTGTGGATCGATTGTATTGTTCTCCCTAGAAATCACATAGAATTGTACTTTAGAGATGCTGATATAATGGGACACACGTTGTATTAGGAATCAATCTCCAGACAGAAACAGGTCGTCCCATATAACGTAATACGTTATACCGTCATACCATATAACGTATTACGTTATAACGTTATAACGTTATACCATATAACGTAATACGTTATATCGTCATCCCATAAAACGTAATACGTTATAACGTCATACCATTTAACCTAATACGTTATAACGGCATACCATATGATGTATTACGATATAACGTCATCCCATATAACGTAATACTTTATAACGTCATACCATATAACGTATTACGTTATAACGTTATAACATATAACGTAATGCGTTATAACGTTATAAGATATAACGTAATACGTTATAACGTCATCCCATATAACGTAATACGTAATAACGTCATACCATATAACGTATTACGTTATAAAGTTATAGCATATAACGTTATACGTTATAACGTCATAACACACAACGTATTACGTTATAACGTTATAAAATATAACGTAATACGTTATAACGTCATACCATATAACGTAATACGTTATAAAGTTATATCATGTAAAGTAATACGTTATAACGTTATACCATATATCGTTACATATGTCACGACCGGCATACTTCAAATCCGACGGACTGACGATAGAGATAAAGATGTGGCGGCACTCGGCGACAATGTATATCGCTGAAGTGCCTAATGAACCATCAACATCCCAACGGTCCTTCCACCGAAGGTTCTAGAAGAAAGAGCACGTGGCAACGATCGCGGACGCCTAGCAAATGCACGGACGGTGGGGATGTTGAGGGATGACAAAAGAAAGTAATCGGATCCGATCGAAAGTAAAATCATAAGAGTCAGTCTTAGAAAGTCACGCCTAGATTTCGGAAGTAGATTGTAAAGTGTATTGATGTTAGAAAAAAAATAAAGTTTTCTTTTTTTATTTTTTTACCTCAAATTCCTTTTTTATTTTGTTATTTTACGTGACACATACATCGACACTCTGTGTTACCACAGATTTTATACGAAATAGTGAAATTGGAAATTGAATACTGTATTCAGAGTTAAAATATAATGCTATATGGAAATGAAATAGCACTTCAAAGACTTGATAGATTTCGTTAATAAAATAAAGCAAAATAAATCTTTAATTCACTCACTACGAATTTATGGTATTGATTAAAATCAATGAATGTAGAGTTACTTCCGATTAAGGGTACAACTGTTATAAATTAAGAGCATAATTACATTGAATTAATGGGAAAATGTTGTTATAAATTATTGGTGTAACTGTTAAGAATTAATGATGTAATTGTTTTAGATTAATGGCTTAACTGTTATAAATTAATGGCTTAGAAGGTATAAATGAATAGCTTAAATGTTATAAATTAATAGTTTAAATGTATAAAATAACAGTTTAAATGTTGTACATTATTGGCTTAGATGTTGAAAATTAATAGCTTAAATGTTATAAATTAATGGCTTAAATGTTATAAATTAATAGTTTAAATGTTATAAATTAATGGCTTAAATGTATAAAATAATAGTTCAAATATTGTAAATTAATGGCTAAGATGTTGTAAATTAATAGCCTAAATGTTATAAATTAATAACTTAAATGTATAAAATAACAGTTCAAATGTTGTAAATTAATGGCTTAGATGTTGTAAATTAATAACTTAAATGTTATAAATTAATAGCACAAATGTTGTTGAGAATTGTGGATCTTTGAAGTCGAAATAATGTTATAAGAACACTAAATTTATACTGAGGATTAATTTTAAAATAGTAATATATTTATTTCATGGACGATTTCTTATATATTCATCGATACACACTTGCACGCGTCTCAGCACTTTCTTCTATACCCGACTGTTAACGGACTGAACAGTTTACATTCATCTGTTTTCGAGACGCCGCGCACACACATACATCCACACGCTGATATTCACATACAAGTATCTCTACTACACATTTAACCCAGTCCAACACAGAAAATTATACATATCTCAACAAATGTTATAAATTAATAGTTTAGACGTTATAAATTAATTGCTTATATGTTATATATTAATGGCTTAAATGTTATAAATTAATAGCTTAAATATTATAAATTAATTTCTCAAGTATTGTAAATTAATGGCTTAGACGTTATAAATTACTAGTTACAATGTTGTTATTTGATATTTTTTTTTATTTACCTTATATTTAAATTCTTCTTGGATGTTCACTGTCCGGAATTTCAGGCACGAAAGAGCTCACGCGCGACTTCCGCGTTCCTTATATATCTTGACAAGGTGTCGAGATGTCAATTAAACGTTAACGATCTCTTGACATAGCAAAGGACGGGTTTTCCATTATAACAAAATAAAATTGAACAATTTCTTAATTTTTATCGTAAATTGGCGCCTTCGACGATTTAATACGCTATCCATTTTTATCATTTTAATAGTTTCTACAAACTAAGACTAAATTCACACCTCCTTGATACTAGTTTTCGACTATCAATTAGTTTGAACAAAAAGGGAAAAGAGCCTAACGGCAGTCGATGACGTTACTGTGAAATATGTTATGGTATTTAAATAATCAGCCAGATAAAATTCATATTAATCATTATATTATATTATCGATATTCGTTCATTTACTCGTGCTAATTACAAAATAAAATGTTCTCTTTTCTTGAATAACACCTACATCACCGTCTGCGATATTTAAATTTCTTATTTAATGCTTATTTAAAAGTCAGGTACCTTTTTAATTCCTCTCAAGTTAAACGAGTAAATTTACTCGTTATAGTTGTAACATAAAATGGCTATTTTCTTCAATACCACTTGCATCGCTGTACGTGATACAAATATTAATTATGTATCGAATAATATGTACCAATTGGCTGTAATCGCGGTTAGGTATTTCTTCGTTTGATCTATCAAGAGATCTATTAGGCTATTAGCGAAAGACTTATTGATTCCTCAAAGATGTATCTTAACTTAAATCTTAAAGATTAACTAAATGATTATATTTGATTAGTGTTCGACAGTGTCTATCATATTCAGCCATCTTATTTTATAATTGATACTGCTCGGATCAATTATTTTATAATAAATTGCAGATTATGCCACGGTATATTATAAGATATTTGTCTATAGCTCTTTTTTTCTAATTCATTGATTTTATTATTAGTCTCGTTGGTTTTTCCTGTGAGTATCTGCTGTACGTACATTGGAAATACATAATGGATACGTACATTATATATATATTTTAAAATATAAAAATAAAAAATTAACAGTACTATTATAAATATTGCTATTATAATTAATTAATAATAATTTAATTAGATAATTAAATTAAAATAATTTATAAATATTTAACGTAATAAAATAAAATTTTTTAATAAAAAATTGAAATTTTTTAATAAAATTGATAAAAATTGAATTATCTTGTATATAAGTATATATTAATATATAATTATTAATTTTAAATATATTAATTTTAAAATCTTTATACATATATTTAATTTTATAAAAAAATTAAGATATAAATATAAATATTTTAACTTTAAATTGAAAAAAATGCATTATATATAATTAAATATTTATATATAAAAATTAATATAAATTATAAATATTTTATTATCTTGAGATATATAATTAAATTATTATTAATAATAGGTAATATTAATTTATAATTATTTATTTATTTATATATATATATACGTCGGGTTTACATTAGAATTAGGGTTAGGGGCGTGAAACGAATCTTCGTTTGGGTTACACGTTGTCGTTATGCAATAGAGAAGACATTGACTAGTGCAAATACGATTACCATAGAACCGGACAAATAACCGTGGTAATTAGATACTCGAGAGACTAATGACAATGATCCTAGGTTCAATAACGAATCCGCGGGCAACGGGACGGTAGTCCTACGCACTCGCAAAAAATCTAAGTCGGATTCTGTGTTAATATTCGCTGACCGTAAGGAGTTAATCCTTTTTTGTCGATGAGACTGCAAGAGAGAGAGACTTTCCGACCCGGTGATACCCCAGAGGAAAAATATGACGGGGTGTGTCTAAGGACACGAGATCATCGGATTCGTCGGGGACATCCTACGTTCGGAAAGTAAGGGAAATTGACGTTGCTGCTAATTGGCCAATCTCCATATCGGTAGTTAGAAAAGGATGCTAGCCGCCCTTGAGGGAGGGTTGCTAGTGGGAGACGTCGTTCGTGGAAAAATAGGTCTCTCCTGTCTTCCCGTAACTGGGACAAAGACTGTATCTGTTGAAGGATTTTAGGTAACTAGATATTAGTGTTTATGACGGTCCTCGAGCTAGCCGATCACGTACTGTGGAGACGCGTCGACATCTGGTAAACATCCTGCCCGGAGAATAGGATCTGCGTGTGGCGAGCTACGGGACAGAAACCGTTGGAATGTTTACTGCCATGTGCCGCTACAAATCTTTCTTTTAAGGAGAGCTATAGGATTACTTAATGCCTTTGTTAGATGGAGAGTTCGTCCCGTTGACCGTGTGGCACCAATTACCTCTCAGAGAAAAGACATCGACTCCCGACTGTCGGACGCCAACGCCGCGACGCATCTTAGTCCCCATCAGAGATAAGGCCCCAACCCCGACTTTCGGACTCCTTGGAATCCACACCAAACCCCCCAACATCCCCAAGCCAGGGTGTATATAAGCCGAGACTTCACCCAGCCCGGGGAGTTCTCGTTCTAGTTGCTGTTCTTGTACAACACCCCTTTCTCTGTTCAACGTTATTCTACTGTAAGTGCCAAAGTCATAATAAAGTTCGATAAAAGAGAATTAATAGTTGGGCTACGACTCAGCTTTCTTTTCTCTCGCAACCCAAGTATCCATTTTACGTGACATTTTGGCGATCCGTGCCAGGATCCATCAACTTCAAGAAAACGAAATTACGCATTTCGGATGCGATCGACTGCAGATCAGCTCACTTTGCGTGAAAACGACTTCTACGGAAAGCGGACTACGGTCATCACCAAAACTGAAACTGGTCACGAAAAGAAGAATATTCAGGTAAAGAACTGGATTCTTTTAAATATTATCGTACTCGTCGCAATAGCTTCGCTAGTACAGACTCCAACAACAGTACAATAACCACTATGAGCAAAAAATCAGAAGACACATCTTCTGTTAGCCCTATGGCTACTGGTGTGGATCCAAGTATTCGGGCCATACTAGACGCTATGCAGAAGCAGAACGAAATCAAGTTAAGAAAACTGTTAAAGGAGACTATTAAAGCAGCGACTAGTCGGAGTTATCAGGGTAGTTTAGTTTCTAATAATTTGAACAAAAGCTTGGAGAAAACAGACGTTACTGTAGGAAATGAAGAAATGGTTTTGAAAGAATTTTCAAAAGAATTGCAGTCTAATGTAGAAAATTCTTATGAAAAGAAAGTATCAATTGACACCGCTTCACAGGATTATATTTTTATTAAAACAGACTTAATGTTTGATGTCAATAGCTCAACAGAATACCAGAAAGAGTCTGTGAAACGAAGGAAAGAAGATATTGCAGTATTGTATAATGATTTGTCACCATCTTCGTCACAAGATACTCAAAATTTACAAGAATGGTTTGACAAAAAAAGTAAAAGTTTAGGAGAAGCAGAAAAAGATCATAACAAGAAGGATAATATTTCAATGAGAAATATTTTGGACGGCGATACAAATAAAGAAAACCAAATTGAAACGAAGGAATTAGAAGCAGTTAGTAAATCAACTGCTGAAAATGATACAAAATCAATAGACAACGTTGAACAAAATATATCATTAGAATCCATACAAAAAGCAAGAGATAATGCTTACAATAATGAACATTTGCTTATAGAAGAAGACCAAATGATGACAGCGAAAAATGCGTGTGACACTACAGAATCAAAAACTTCAGCAGATCTTATGTCGAGAAATTTAGATGCTAATACACAAGAGAAGTCTTTAGAGAATAAAGATGACAAGAATCCATCTCCATCTATGTTAGATAGTAAACGGAACAGTCGTTATAATGTTGCTGCAAAGCCTGCTACTTCGCCAAAATTTGAAGAAATTGTTTATAATCAAACCAGACAATCAAACACAAATAAAATTTTGCGAAGCGCTTTAAAGACGAAATTAATCGAAGACAAGTCTGAAATAATTAATAAACAAAAGGCATCGGAAAATGTAGAAAATAAATTTGCCAAAGAAGAAAAAAGAGGTGCTAAACAAAAATCAATTTCAGATAGTGAAAACGAAACAACTGATACTCGTCAACGAAGGGAAGTTCTTTTAACGAACACAGCTAGTGATAGCGATAGGTATAAATCTGTAGAAAATGATAATGCAGTAACGGGTGTAATAGCAACTGATGAAGCGAAACATAGAGGCAGACCTAGGAGATCGGATAAAGTCGAAGTTAAAAAAGATGAAGATACAAGGAAGATCCTACAAAATGAGAAGGGTGGATTAGAAGAACAAAGAAAACTCGAAGAAAATACAAAAGAAGAAACTGCAGAGACAGAAGTCAATTCAAAAGGTATATTAAATAATAAGTGCGATTTACTTGATACCGAAAGAGCTATTGAAATTAATGATACGGTTCAAGATATTAAATTTACTGAAGGTAGAAGCCGCACTCAAAATGATATGGAAGATGTAGTAGAAGATTCACAAGAATTATCTAATAAAACTAAGTTATCAGAAATAAGGATTGCACTTAACAAAATTGAATATACAAAAACTATTTTACGGAATAAAAAGAATTCATTAGAGAGAGAAAGAGGAGTAAGGAAAAAGAAGAAAATGTACAGACAGAAATTATTTCAAAAAATATATCAGATGATAAATGTGATTTGCTTTAGAAAAAAAAAATATTATCCACAAACTACATTAGGAATTTATCTATTTTAGTGAGGAGAAAGAGAAAGGATAGAGGAGTTGATCAATAGACTGTGGATTTTGAAGCGTTTATGAAAAACTTACAATTTTAATAAAATATTCAATGTAAAGTCTTTGTTATAATATTCAGATAGATAGATGAAAAAAACTGAATTTGCATAATTACTCATGGCTTATTGATCAATCATACGACTCGTTCAGAGGTAACTCGAGTTGTAAAGGCGACAATTTATTAAAAATGGTATATCTGACGTACGATGCATTTGCTCATGTTAAACTATTTAAATAAGTATAAAAATCACGCAAAAAAAATCTACTGAGAATAATGTTGAACTAGTTAATAATAATAAATCATATAGTGAAACACAAACCTTAAATCAAGATTTTAAGTTCAAAAAAAAAAAAAGAAAAAAAAAGAAGAAAGAAGTTGATAAAATGACAGCAACATGTAGCAGCAGGCGAGAGAAAATAAGCCAAATTTCTAAAAGAAGAAACGATGCTCAAGAACTCGAAATTTCTCGAGTGGATATGCTAAACAACGAATTTAATGAACAGTTGAAAGAACGTGAAACAGCAATAGAAGACTTACATCAAATGTTAAAGCATCAATCGGAAATTCATAAAGTTACCTTAAATGAAGCAAGTTTGAAAATAGGAGAACTCTCTGATAAAATTAAATGTTTTAAAGGAAAAGATAGCCAGATACCGAAACGTAATGAATTACTCGAAGAAGAACAGAATAAATGGAGAAATTTAGAAAAAATGATTACAGAAAAACTTGAAGAAGAAAAATCCCGTTAGGAAACAGCTGAAGACGAAGTGAGAAAGCTTTCCAAATATAACGAGCAACTTCTAAAAGATTATCAAGAAATCCATAAAAAAAGAAAAAAAAGAGAGAAAGGAAATACGCTGAGGTTGTTCATCATAATCACAGGTAAAGAATTAAACATGTACCTCAACTGAAAGATAAAATCAATCGACAGGATTTATATGCGAAGAACATAAGAGCACAATATATAGAACAGCACAAGATGATCGAAAAATTGAGAGCAAAAGGAAAACGTGTGCATAATAAAGGTAAAGAGAACACATAATGTATCTTCACCAGGGGCGCGTGATCCAAAATTAAATAATAATAGGTTTGAATAGGTTAGAAATAAAAGGTTTTGTTACTGAAAAGTTAGAGAGATTTCATGACAACAAAAGCATTGCCTGTGCAGAGTGCAGTGTATCAATGTGCACTAAAAATGCAAGCAACGTGACGATTACTTTTAGAACACCACAAGCACCACGAAAACACAATCAAGACCAAACAAGATCAAGTTCAAAAGTGAAGTTACGTGAGCTTATTACTGCTAACGACCAAAAATTGAATTACGATCCCGAGCATCAAATCGCTGATCTTCAAGTAGAATGTTCCGACAAAGACAGGACGACACAAGATTTCGAGAAGCACATAGAGGACATGAAGGAGGAAGTGCAAAAATTAGAATTGCAACTCGACGAGTTACAAAAAAAAAACACACACACACACACGCACGTAAAAAGAGTTCAATCTTTTGGAATACAAATTGAAGAACTAACAATAAAATTAGAAGAAATAACATAAGTCACAAATATGAAGTTGACTTGCTGGAACAAAAAAAAAAGGCCAAACTTAATTCATGTGTTGGAATTCATCACTTGGAAATAATTATTCGTATGATATTCAAATGATTCTAGCCATAAAATAAATTAAAACGATACCTGTCAATGATATGCAATCTGCGTATGACGTCAACCTCGATCTATGCTTATACAAGAAATTTTATCAATCAATGACTAGATATACAATAATCAAATATTATAAAATTTCCTGAAAACCTTTAGGTGTTAATATTAAGGTGTTAATATCTTTAATATTTGCAAGTTATTGTTTAGCGCTAATTAGTTAGAATGTAACAAGTGGTGTACCAGAATTGAGATAATTAAGCCACACGAACAATCTTATTTAGATCTTTTTAATTTTTTAATTCTCTTTTGCTCTAATACTTCGTAAAATTAATCTTCATTAGCTACTACACTTCATAGAATAACAAGAGATAATTTTTCTTATATAACGTTTCATTCATAAAATCTATCATTAAAGTATATCTTCATAAAAATATCATTCCATACTAACGGTATATTTGGTGTCATACGAGATAACAGTTACCAGTGATGACATATGTAACTTTATAAAGATATATCGTTTTATTATATATTAAAAGAATGTACTCATTGCTGCTATATTTCAGATGAAAAAAAGGAGGCAATGATTTTACAGTAAAATCGTTCGTTTACAACTGATTCATTTACATTTCATGATAATACTGTGCATTCTGAATATGCTATGATTTGGTTTAAAATAATAAATAGTCCATTCTTGCATACTATTGCTCCAGCTTTACTTGTATTTTCGATATTGGTATAAATAGAAAGACAATTAATGTCGTTCGAGTCTATTTTCGGATCATTTATATTACGTTTAATCCATATAGTTATTATATGAGAGTATCGTAAAATTTGGAAGAATAAAACGTTCGTACAGGATGTACATTTTATAAGAACTCCAACAAATCTGCGTGTGCACCTAAAATACAAACTGATAGTGATTGTTCATAAGTTTATATACATTATCTAATGTCAATCGAAGGTATCAATTCTTTTTCTCCATAAGAGTACTTTTTCATTTATATGTGTTCAAAAATACATGTGTTCAACCGTGAAGCATATGTCACCTACAACGAAAAAGAGTTTTCCTATACTTAATATTTCCTTTATATACCTATGAAAGTCTATTCTTCGCGTAGTATGAAATTATGAATAAATCTGGAATATTGTTCAATCTGAAAAGAAAAATAACTTATTGACATCATTCATTGATACGAGATTCAGAATGTTTGTTTTGTCTTGCAGAGAAAGAAGGCAGCCCTTTCTTTTAATGTGAAATAGAAAGCGAAAATTTGAAAACAGATTTTTTGGAAATTTACTTGCAAATATCGTTTTCAATATCGTGATTTTCTTCCCAATGGTACTGTACTTTCAAATTTTCCAGTATCCCTCTAAAAACAAAAAGTCGAACCTCGTTATCATTAACATAGGCATTACAAGGAAGAGAAGTATTAGAAAGCAGCTCCTTTTTATTATGGATTTCTTTATAATCGTGTAAATAAGAAATTCCGGAAATTTTTTCCTCAAGAATTTAATTCTTGTGTTTTGATTGATAATTATTACACTGCATACTAACTTTTCGCATACTGTTCGCGTCTAACAATTTCCTAATAATAACTACTTCAAAATTACATATGTTCTTGCACGAATTCAAAAGTACGTATGATACAATTACAATTGATTCTAAAATAATAATTATTTAAAGATATTAAGATACTAATTAAACGTTTCACTATATTTCAAAATCTGGAACAACAAATTTTTATTTATAAAAAATGAAACTGTCTTTATATATTCTTTGTCATGATGCTATTTCTTATTACCATGTCGACATTTTTTAAAATTCATTTTGTTATCTCTACGCAATATGAAAATTCATATACTGCTTAATATTTTTTACATATTATCCATCCACCGCATGATATCTCCTGAAAAATCAAAATATTAATGTTATATTATTACAATGCTTCTTAAATTTCAATTTTTGACAAATTTGAAATCCAATATATTTTGCACAATTATTATTTATCAAAAAATTCTAAGTTAGTAACTTTCTTTTCAAATGGCAAATAACATATACTTTGACTTACCTGTAACTATTTGCTCCTAATCATCATTTCCTCTTATAGAACATCATTATTGTTCTTATAATTACTACCAGTGTCATAGATATTGTAGTGGCTACAACTGAATTAATAGAAAATGATAAATAACTGTGTATAACACTAACACATAACTGTGTATAACAATGACACATAACTTTTACTTACATATCAGTCGATAAGGGATTACTGTGATATCCTGTTGATGTTTCTTAAGGCACTTGATTAGGTGTGATACGGTATCATTCCTTATGGTATACTGTAGATAAGTATTTTAGAAAATGACAAGAATAAATCTAAATTATTCAGAGGTTCCAGTTTCGGCTTAGACATAAATACAGGACCATTTGCAAAGAAGAAAGGGTGCGTTTCTACAGCCTCGTTATAGTAACCATGAATACCAATCTCTGAATTACTGGTTACTAAACATAAATATCCTATAAAATTTAATATATTTCTTTAATTTTTAATACATACATGAGATAGTAGTTCTAAATTATGAATCATCCTACCTGTGATATTACACTTTTCCTTATAATATCATCACTCAAGTGAACAACATTAAGATCATGTAAACCATGTCATCCTATCTTACTGTGAAGATACTTAGTTATGTTATCTAACGTTACAAAAATATCATCAAATTCAAGTCCTTTTATTCACATCACATGGCCACGGCGATCTGGTTCTTCGTTATATAATGTTCTAAAATTTGTCGTATATATATGATGTACAAACCGTGATATCAAGGTATCAGTTCTTCCTTCCCAAGGGACAGTTTCATTAAAATTCTGATAGAATTAAAAATTAATCATTAATATTCTAACAATCATATATGTTAAATACATTATAGTCAATGATATATACCTGAGCGAATGTAGGGGTAATTCCTTGACAATTATAAATGTCATCAGCCCACATCATTGTGCCACTTCTTTGTACTCCAGCCTCTAGATTAACAGCCTAAACAAACATACAAAATTTTATAGAAGCTGTACAAAATATAGTATATACGCGCAATATTGAAGCGTTCAAGGGGATATAAAGGTAATGTACATCACATACACGTGTACTCTCATGCAACAAAATACAATTAGATTTAATAGTATAAGCTCTTTTATTCATCATAATAGATTGGAAATTTAAGTGTCTTACGAGGGTGAGTAAAAAGTTACCCGCTCTGTCGGTGTAGAATTTATTTTAAGCAATTGTCAAAAAAGACATACATCATTTTTTGACATAATCACTCAATTTCTGTATACACTTTGTCCATTTGCTGAAGGACCTTCGTATTTTCTCATTAAAAAATGTTTTGGGCTGAACTGCGAACCACGAATGCATCGTCGTCTTCACCTTTTCATCAGCTTTGTCGGCATCCATCTTGCACAAACTTTTTAAAACCCAAATCTGTCGTGCACTATTGCTTAAGCAGAGCCGTGGCTGATTTGCAAATGATTTGCCACATTATCCAGTGTCACTCGTCTATTCCATAGAGCATAAGTTCATGAGCACGTTCAATGTTGTCATCGTGGATGTGGACGGGCGTCCAGCTGTTTTTTCATAACACTTGTGCGATCTTCTTTGAACTTTTGTGCCCATTCAAACACACTTCGTGACAAAACACTTTCTCCATAATGTGCATTAAATCTTTGATAAATATAGGCATCAAACATAACCTCCGACCACAAGAAACGAATCACAGCATCCTGCACTGTTTTCCTGCAAATCACCATTGCAAAGCGCCATTACTCGCGCAACGGTCACAAACGAATAGACGTAACACAATGAAACCTACGCAGCAGCAATGAACAGATATTGACGTCATACGAAGAGTGCAGATGGATCAATACGGTGGACAGAAGTTTTAACTATCTGGAATGCGGATAAATTTTTACCGAGAGTCGTATAGGAATCTATAATCTGTAAGTACACCTTTGGCTGAATGGAAATTTCTCTTACATATAGTCAAAAATGCAGAAACAGTGTATTGAATTGGAAAGTGATAAAAAATAAGTGAAGTTTCGAGGTTGCATGTGATTGCATGAGTACACAGGACATTTTTAGCGAATAAAAAATAATTTTGAAAGACACGAGACTTATCTTGTATTTTATGCACTCTCTGTGTCCGAATTTCCAGAAGCTCTCTATCTTATGAAGTGTTTTAGATTAGCCGGAAAATTTTGTATGTACATACAAGAAGTATACGATCTAAGTGGAATATTCCATTATTCTCTTGATACAACAGAAACGAAATTTACAGAACTTCTCAGAAAGTTGGTTTATTATTACCAAATTAATAGAATTAATATACGTTTATCATCTTTACATACCTAAGTCGTGGAGGTTTATCGTGCGTAAAAAATTAGTGTCGTTTCAAAGTTACATTTCGTACATTTTAAGCCTATAATTTGTAACGTACAAAACAATGTAAATTTGAGCTGTTTCTTATCTCCACAATAAGAAAATCCAACTTTACGTTTTTTACACAATGATATTTATGGAACAGTAATATCATATTATTGCATCGCTTGGAGAATGAAGTCAAGGTACGATGTGACCCTAGTGTGAACGCTGGGATACCCAGCTGTGCCGCACTTATAAGCATAAGACACAATACCTATTAAATACGAGGTTAATTCATGTTGTATCAGCAGTGGTCCGCCGCGGTCAGCCTGAAAGGATCGTTAAATTTTTAATCAAAGATACTGAAATATATCGATCGAATTGTATTGAAATTATACTTATATACAGTAATAATCTTCTATTGATTTGTGTATTGAAATACTCCAATTTATAATGTACATGTTATATGTATTTTGAGCAAAACTAAGATTAGAAGGAAATTAGATTAAATACCATAATGAGGTGTGAGAAGTGGGCAAAACTATTAAATTGTGTTTATCTATTATTTTTAATGTTTAAGATGTCGATTTGATGTTAATTCGAATTGACGTGTCTTCAGATACCGTATAGTTTGTAGTAACTCTGTAACTTAATTACCGTACAAGAATCCTCTCCACCCTGAGCATGTTCGGCGCATATTATACCATCAGTGATATCAGGTGCATTAGGAAATTTGGAATAAGCTATTTTGCATTCGGCGTTCTTTATCACTGGCATTTGTACTTCCATTAATGCATTACGTCGTGGTCGTCCTACGAAGAAAATAAGAAAGATATTTAAGACTGAAACTGTTTAATTTTATTATAAAATTGATATCACTTAATAAATCTTAATGCTCCCTATCCAGCAAGAAGGGGGTTATAGCCGACGAAGTTGCTCTTTCGTAGGGGCTCTTTCGTACAAATGGGATATACGTACCCTGAAAAATAAAAAAATAAATGAAAATGCAGGAAACGAATGACCAAAAGTATGAGAAAGAATTGTACACGCTTTATGACACAATATATGTGTACAGTAAGAAATTTCAGGATATGATACTTCAGTAATACTCAATAGCATATATATATATATATATATATATATATGCTATTTGAGGACTTACTCGAAAATGGCACCTCCTCCACCAATCTAAGAATGGCAATATTATGATTGTGTATGTTTTCTATTCCATCCATATGTGCACAATGTGCTGTGGTCAAAACATGCCTAGCCGTTATCAGGGAACCTCCGCACTTCCATAGTGGTTTGTCTGGGTTTCGGGGATTACGAAAACCTAATGCAGGGATCCATGGCCAAGCGCCTAAAATGCAATAGTCATAGTTGTGAATATACATAATTTTTTCTCACATAATGAGTAACAACGATTATTACCTATTCGATATTCGATCATACAGCAGACGATAAGTACATACGTACAAATACTCTGAAATAGAGATTTGATAAAGACAGAAATTAAATTTTTATTCCAGTGGAATACAAATTATTAAATAATTCTATATAATTTCTATTTGAACTATACTGAACTATAAAGTTCAAACGTGTAATTTCTGCCCTAACAGTTTTTGATCTCTATCCATATTATTACTCCTATATCAATTTTTTATTTCAAGCAAAAAGATACTCTTCCTAACATGAAGTAAAAGAAAGAAATAATTCAAGTTAATAAGTAAAGTTACTACCGATAAAATCATAGCATTATTATTTAGTCTAATTGAAATGTACATTGATGTGCTGTTTAATGCCTTTAAAGTTCATTCTTTGCAGTAAATGGCTTATTATTAATCGGAAAGAAAGACATAAAACGTACCAAGTTCAGCTGGTTTACCATCGACCACCCTGGTATGAGAGACGTTGCTAAAACCACAGTATGGTGGTCGCCAAGCCTTATACTTATACACAGTTTTTATTAAAATTTCTCTCTTCTCTTTGTTTGGATCGTCCGGACAGCAAACGATCGTAACATTGCCCTGGTATCTGCACACTGATCGTCTATAAAAATCGGTGGCTGTACGGTACTGTATCTGCCATATTTCTTGCAGAGGTTTAAATTTTCTGTAGTCAAGGCACCTGCCTTCTTGATTGTCCGGTGTGGTACATTCTGGATCAAACAATTTTAAAACATTTATACAGTTCAAAGATGCGTAAGAAAGCGACACCGATTACTCAACTTTCGAAGTAAAAAGCCGATCAAGTCCACCGGATTGCCCTACAGACACGTATTAATCCGTAAGAGTTAGTCATCATGTTGATAATAATTATCTAAAGAAACTTTTCACGTGAAAATATAAAATTTTAATTGATTAGATATTGTGTTAGCCATACTTAAGAAAGAAAATGAAAATGAATGAAATGAAAGAAAAGGACTACCTTCAACCTCATTTTTTAAATAAACACTTTGTCAGTTTTGCGGTAAATAAATTCTTAGGAATTCAGGACAGTTTTTAGTGAATCATTTTGTTTCGACCGTTCACGGAGAGACGCGATCGCGGGATAGCACGTCAACGAGAGTTGTAAGTTCCCGTTACGATTAAATAATCGACGCCACGAACTGATCGATCCCCTTATTTCGATTATGATAATAAGGGTAGTTCAATGAAATTCCACAGAATTAACACAAATAAATTAATGTTTATTTCAACAACTTATTAACTAGAAAGATATAAGAGGAACAAAAAAAATGTAATTGCGTTTTGGTTGATAAGTAATGCGCGACATACCACATGTGTTGACGGTTCGACTTCTCGAAAAGTTCTGAACGCCTTTCGATTTTTTTCGTTTTTTCTGGAAGGCGACCCCCACTACGTTCGGATCACGCCACATTCTTTTACTGCGAGGTAAAATACGGGCCACGAGTCGACGTTTCTGGAAGTCGCCCTGCTTAATGAACCACGCGCTTGCCATTACAATGTTTGTTTGCCGGGCAGACGCGACGATCCGTCTGCGACATTATAGTGGCGCGATCGATAGTTAAGAATATGACCTATGGTAAGCCGCATGGCGTAACATTCTCTCCCCGTTGAGAGGGTACCGATCAAACTAGCGAGGTGTGGTTGAAGTTCCCATCTTATTTCGTCTCGGTGGCTAGTTGTTCGGGTTTCTCGAGATCGGGTTGAATTGGCAGTGGGACAAGCCTTTTGACGCCCCGATCCAAAATGCTCTTTGCCGTCTGAACTGTAGCTGTCCGGATGACACCATCGGCGCCTGGATGAACCTTGATAACTCGGCCCAGAGGCCAATGCATGGAGGGAACGTTGTCCTCTCTGAGGATGACGATTGTGCCCTTTTGGATGCTGTGTCCACCCTTGCTCCATTTATTGCGGTTGGTTAGCTCGTTCAAATACTCCTTATGCCAGCGGTTCCAAAAATGTTGTTTAAGCTGTTGGATATGCTGCCATTTGGAGAGTCGGTTCGATGGAATGTCTCTGAAATCTCGATCACGTAAGCACATTAATGAATCGCCAATGAGGAAATGTCCGGGAGTGAGGGCTAGGAGATCATTTGGATCGGTGGAGATAGGAGTTAGCGGGCGGGAATTGAGGACTGCTTCTATTTCTATGATAAGAGTATTACGGTGTTAAGCTCATATGTTTCTGTTTCTCCACTCGCGCTGCGCCATAATATCCTTTGATATTTCCGATCCTCTGGTCGTACGAGGAATTGCCGATACATTTTCTCGATGTCGCCAGTGAGTACATACTGATGAGCGCGGAATCTAATTAATATACAAAATAAATTGTGAATTGATTCGAGAATATAGGATTTCCCCATTTTCATGATTATCGTGATTTTTGTATAAATATATTTTTTAAGATACTAATAATTAGGTACTTATAAATTAGTATTATCAATTATTTTGCATTTATAATTCCGCCTCTAGTATAAGTGTTAATTGAAAACTAACTTTATGTTTCAAAAAGTACTAGCAAAGTCGTTGAGTAACAAGCCACTGATGCTAACACAAATAGCATTGTCGTAATTAAATATTTCTAAATATTCATTTTTCATTTTGAACCTGTAGAAACAATTTATTATATATACTATTAGCTAAGTAATTGCATACTTAATTAAGTCGAAATATAAAACTTAGTTATTTTAATAATTTAGAAAATAAAAAACTGACAAACATTTCAATTTAATTTATGGTTGGAACAAAAGACAGTTATTTTTCATTAATTGAAATATTGCAATGCAGAGTACTTTCCAAAATACGCCGAGAGTATTCCTGATGGTGAAACGAGCGTTGCTTCATCGAACGCAGCTAAAGAAAACATCTATGTAGTTGGTGGTACGATGCCTGAAACAGAGGGCGATAAATTGTACAATACCTGTACTATTTGGGGTCCCGATGGAACTTTGATAGCAAGACATCGAAAGGTAAGTAATATATTCCTTTATGGCTTTGAATTTGAAAATATTGGGGTGAAGAAAGTGACTCTATCTAGGAATAATTTAGGAATATACATATGTACATACGTATACTATAACCAATTCTATAATTTGCGGTTTATAAAATACGTTATGATACGGGAAACGCCCATTTTTGTTGTAATGTGTAATATAAATTTTTCACATACTTAAAATATTATTATACTTATTTTTTCTCCTTTTTAAACATTATTAAATGATAAGATTTTTTAATAAAAGAAAGTGATAAAAACGCTGTCAGTTATTAAATAAAAAACAATTAAAGTTTAGGAGTTGGTAACTTTGATATTAAATTACAAAAGTTGCAGCAATAGAATTAGCGACCACATTTTTATGTTATTAGGTACATCTATTCGACATCGACATTCCTAATAAGATTACTTTTCGAGAGAGTGATTCACTCAGTCCTGGTGACTCCCTAACGACGTTCGATGTGAAGGGCTGCAAAATAGGTATTGGCATTTGCTATGATATTAGATTCGAGGAAATGCACGCATTTATCGGAACAAAGGTACAGTAACTTAATCGATCAATACTTAACTAGCAAAAAATTAAATATCTTTCTTAAATATATTCTATATAAAATTAATATAATCTGTAACTCTGTATAAAAAGAAGCTTAATTTAAAAAACCAGTATATTTGCTGAAAATGAAACAAATAAAAGAATTAAAAGCACAATAAGAAGACTGTCCTCGCATATTCAGAAATGATGGAATGTGAACCGAGCAACTACGAAGTTAATTGGTATTCGGTGGCTTCATATTTCCTGCTTCTCTGGGTTAGGTTGCCAAATGCTGATATATCCAGCGGCATTCAATATGACCACTGGACCACTGCACTGGTCATTACTTCAGCGTTTCAGAGCGAATGATAATCAATTATACGTTGCCTGCATATCACCGGCTCGTGTTCCTTAAGCAAGTTACGTCGCATGGGGACATACACAGTTGACCCATCCCTGGGGAAAGATTCTTTACGATTTGGAAACTCAAGAGAATATGGCAGTCACCGATATATAAAAAAAAAAAAAAAAAAACTGGCGAACCGTGTGTTACCACAACGAGACCCGCGATGCTATTTGTCTCTTTAAATTGTGCCGCAACTCGTTTTTGAGATCTTTGCCAGGGGCGCGTTAAAATATGCTGAAAATATATTTCTGGCTTTTCTGGGGTTTAACTGAAATATGACAAATAACGTTGTAAAACATATGTACTTATGACTTACAGAGTAATTGAGTGTACAAAATATATAGTATACAAAATAGCCAGCGATTTAGGGCTTTAAAAGATCAAAAGAAAAGAAAAGAAAAGAAAAGAAGAAAGATAATATGTTGTGGCAGTCTAAGTCGATCTAAGAAAATAGATAAAGGGAGGGAGGGGCAAAGCTAGTTAATCTGGAAAGAATCCAAGCGTCAATTTCAAGCATTTACAGAGAATCAAGCGGGCTGGTTAAAGTCGTGAGTTGAGCAATTATCCCGCGTTAGGTTCAATCAGGTTAGTCCCACGCGAAATTGATCCAACCATGCGAAAACGAGTGTATTCTGATTTCTGTCGCAGATACTTCTGGCTAGTGCAGTATCTACACGGTGGTTGTTGAAATAGCCGCTTCTCATCTATTTTCCGCAGCGCGGACATAATCCTTTGATCCCTTACGACTAACGAAGTTTTCGAAGATGTACGGCAGTTTGAGATTCTACTTGAAAATGATCATGATTGCGGTCTGTGTGCCGTCTGCTCTTCTTTTTGTCCTTCCGTTAAAGACTGGTAAGTTGATACTGATTAATTATGCGACCGAAACCCTATATAATGGCTACAAAAATGCCGCTAATATAATATTCCTTCTTTCTTGTATCTGTCTGCCTCTCAGGTCGTTTTACTAATTACAATAAGTAATTTCGACTTCTTTGCGCTCTCTTTTAACGCATTCGAGACCGAAAGAAATTCATATCAGTCAGTAGGCAAGGGTATAATATACATATTTTATATATAACTTATGTAGTAATGTATATATCATGTTAATTTCATATTTTTTCAATATAGAATTATTATATATATATATAACTGTACATAATACATTATAGAATAACATAGTATATAATTTTATATTTTAAAAATATGAGGCATACTATTTAAGATTGTCATCGATTTAAAATCAAAGTATGAAAAGGATACCCTGGAGAGCGTAAAACACAGAATCATTCTAACTAAACATTCAGATCGTACCAACACCTAGGTATCGTCTTACAATTAAATCTCGGTCTCGAATGGATTAAAATGAAATACATACTTGCAGCTTCAACATCTTCAATATCGAGGAGATTCAAACTTTACAAATAAATGTAAATTGCGATGTAAAACAAAGCGATGTAAAAAGGGAAAAAGGAGGAAAGAAGGAACGGGGAAGCAAAGAGAAGAAACGAATTTTTCATTTTCTCGAAACTGGATCAAGTTTCAATGCGTTAAAAGAGAGCGCAAAGAAGTCGAAATTACTTATTGTAATTAGTAAAACGACCTGAGAGGCAGACAGATACAAGAAAGAAGGAATATTATATTAGCGGCATTTTTGTAGCCATTATATATGGTTTCGATCGCATAATTAATCAGTATCAACTTACCAGTCTTTAACGGAAGGACAAAAAGAAGAGCAGACGGCACACAGACCGCAATCATGATCATTTTCAAGTAGAATCTCAAACTGCCGTACATCTTCGAAAACTTCGTTAGTCGTAAGGGATCAAAGGATGATGTCCGCGCTGCGGAAAATAGATGAGAAGCGGCTATTTCAACAACCACCGTGTAGATACTGCACTAGCCAGAAGTATCTGCGACAGAAATCAGAATACACTCGTTTTCGCATGGTTGGATCAATTTCGCGTGGGACTAACCTGATTGAACCTAACGCGGGATAATTGCTCAACTCACGACTTTAACCAGCCCGCTTGATTCTCTGTAAATGCTTGAAATTGACGCTTGGATTCTTTCCAGATTAACTAGCTTTGCCCCTCCCTCCCTTTATCTATTTTCTTAGATCGACTTAGACTGCCACAACATATTATCTTTCTTCTTTTCTTTTCTTTTCTTTTCTTTTGATCTTTTAAAGCCCTAAATCGCTGGCTATTTTGTATACTATATATTTTGTACACTCAATTACTCTGTAAGTCATAAGTACATATGTTTTACAACGTTATTTGTCATATTTCAGTTAAACCCCAGAAAAGCCAGAAATATATTTTCAGCATGTTTTAACGCGCCTCTGGCAAAGATCTCAAAAACGAGTTGCGGCACAATTTAAAGCGAAAAATAGCATCGCGTGTCTCGTTGTGGTAACACACGGTTCGCCAGCTTTTTAAAAGCGCTCTCCGTCTGCTTTTTCCTCTCTTCCCTGTCTCTTCCTTTTTCCTTAACAAGCGAAACCATTTTCGCGAGGACGAGAGTACGGAAATGACGTACTGGCAATTTTGTTTTGTGATAATACAAGCAGCTCGGTTTCAGTGAATTAAACTTGGCCCCAAGCTTCTACTTATCTACCTTCCTTTCCTTTATTTTCCCTTCTATATCGGTTTTGCGGTTTTCCACATTTCCATCACAATAAACCATGTTTTTTCTCGATTTTACATGTTAGCCAATGATTCACGGCAAAAGCGTCGACTGTAAAAATATTTGTAGTTGCAATAGCAACAAGTATGTTTTCTCAAATAGAAAATATTGGGAGCGTACACGCTGGCAAAACAATTCATGAATAGCTCGTCCTCTGCTTGTTATTTGTTTCGATACTGTTAGCAAACAAATTCATGAAACATACTGGTATAGCGTAAAATGAACATAAAAGTTTTGCGTACACTTGAGAGCTGAACTTTGGTTGTTATACGTATATTATACATATACGCACACAGTTATGCATATGTATATATATATATATAGAAAATTCCTTAGAACTTTGAGCTTAATGACATATTAAAATCATTAACATTAAGGAGGTGAACTTTACTTACCAATTACCAAAGTTTCTTCCGCCAAATAATACATAAAAATTGAAAAAGATAATGTAACTAGTTTTAACTTTTTTTTGTGTTATAATTTGAATCACTCGATTTATCCGACTGAGGATGGTCGATCGCAATCTCAATTTATACGTATTCTCATCGCATGAAATAGATCACATGAGGGATTTTCAAAAGTCGATGGAATATTAATCGCGATTAATTATTTGTAGGTGTAAAGCAGTCACCTAATGAATTATTGAGTACCAGGAATGTTAGCGGTAAACAGGATTGCGGCTATGAATGATTCTCTAATGTGTATATTAGAGATGAATTTGATAATTTATCCTCATAATATGCAATCCGCTTTTAAGTGGAAATCATAATTAACAATTTCTGTTTGATTAAATATAAAGGGCAGATAAATCGATACGCTTAAATCAATATTAGAATTTCTTAACATTTTTATCAAATATTTTAGCACTGTAAAAGCGTCGTAGTAGAGAAATATTAGGTTGTTCCAAAAGTTTCTTTCGTTTTATAAGAAAGTAATAGATGTACAACATTTTTCGTTTTATATTATTTTATTGAATTACGTGTGGTCCACCTTTTTCCAATTTAATGTAAAATAATATAGAATAACATAAAACAAAATATGTTGCGCATCTGTCATTTCTTTATAAAACGAAAGAAACTTGGGACAACCTAATAGAAATTTACTTTTATTATCCATTATAAAAATGGATTGTTAATCCTCTAGGAGATACGAACAATATAATTGCAATTAATAAGGAATAAGTTAGCATAACTTAAACCAGCTTTTGCAGAAGGCTATTAGCTAAAGATGTTTATTAAACAATGACAACATGAATTTTCTTAAGTACCCCATTTGGTACTTAATCTACTTCGTAAGTACTGTGTGTCCTAGCCTTCAAAGGATGCAATTTTAACCAGAATGTTTCACATTACTTACCCGTATTATTTCCTTGTAATATAATTTATATTTACATTATCTACGTTACGTTATATTCTACGCGTTAATGTAATGTGATTTTTATTTCTAATCGAAGTTATTCAAAATTTGTAGTATCTCAATAAAAAATTAACAGCCTGCAAAAACTTCACAGAAGCATTAGTATCTTCGAAACTATTGAATTCAAATGGCTAATATTCCTTAACAATATGCACTCGACGACGTTTATCGAGAGAAGTATGTGGCGTAATAGTTAAACTTTCAATTCATATACATATATCGTTTATGAAAAAGTAGTCATTCTGCTTTTGTGATCTGTGACACACTATAAATTCTCATAAGCTAACTAACGCCTAATCTTCTGTAACGTATTAATATAATATAGGTATGTATATCTCGACTTTGAGCAACCAATTGGTGCTAAATAAGCTTTAGTACATACTTCTTACACGTAACAAAAGACCAGTTAACATCTCTGCTCTTAAAAGAAAAACGAAAGAAGCTCTGAAAAGCTGCAGAGTTCAGGTCGAATAACACCAGCTCAGATAAATGACCCTCTAACTTTCCTTTGTCCTCATCGACGTCAGTGATTTTAAAGCTAGTTATAAAGTGCACTTCTCAGCCAGCGTCCACGGCAGTCAATATTATTTAACGGGTCTTAACGCGATGTAAAAAGGGAAAAAGGAGGAAAGAAGGAACAGGGAAGCAAAGAGAAGAAACGAATTTTTCATTTTCTCGAAACTGGATCAAGTTTCAGGCTGCTCGCCAAAGAGTCTGTAGCTAACGAGACAAGATTAGACAAACCACGCTTTAAAATTCCCACAGAACTATAATAATCCTCGAAATCAATACGATTCGTCGATCCATCGCCTGATTAAAAAATGAGATAGGATGAAGCTCACTAGTCGGCCTTTGAACTTTCAATAGCGCTTACGGCTCGTATACTCTAGTTTGAATGCTACAATGTAAGCCAAGTCAGCTGTAACTAGCGTTCGCATGATTGTCGCTATCTATTATTCACGCGTTACACGTTCACCAGACAAACGCGTCTACCGGTTGACATTGTTTTCTGTCCTGAGTTTCAAAGCAATTATGTTGCTTCGTGTAATCAAATCTCGCCAAACTAACGATAAGTTCTTGTTTGATCTTACACAGTTATTAAAACTATACAAGTTAAACCAATCTAGCCTAAACAAGTAATGTCGTTATATATTCTTTTTTAAATCTATATATTGTTTAATAAATCGTGGTTAGGATATAGTAGCTGACAAAAATATTCGGACAAATATATTTGTAGAAACATTTTAAGAGTGTATTATGCATAGTGGCACTATTTAATACTGTACTGTGACTATCATGGTCGTGTTGGTATTATTCGAAACTAATCTGAAAATCTGTATGGAATTTGTAAGATATTTAGTCCGAGTACTGTGCATTACTGATATGTACACAACCGAGACGAGATAACGAAGGTACTGCTCTCCATCGTTCATCGCTACGCGTTGCTAATAGCAACGTATAATGCATATATGTAGTATCGTGGACGAAAGGCCTGGGAAATATCGGACGAACTATGAACAGTGTCGCGAGAGCCGAGGCGCCGTCGGGCCCATCAATGTGTCATCGGTCTTTTCAAGTGCATAGTTTCGTGGAAAAGACCTACGTGACCCTGGCCACGAGCGTCTGCAGAACACGTGTGCGGTGGGCCTAGGAAAAGGGCAATAGAATGCGACAACAGTTAGTCGAGGAACAGAGCGCGAGTCGAGAAACAGTGTGCGAGTCGAAAAGCAGAGAGTGCGATTCGAGGAGCCGAGTGCGAGTCGAGCGGAGACGGAGGTTGCGAGTGGCGTTGCCGAGAGAGTGTGGATTGCGTTGTTTTCTGTACGTTTGGTGTGAATAGTTCCAGTTAATCAACAATCGTCTTTTCTGTCTGATTAACATCTCTATTGTCCACTCTTTGTAAACATATTACATCACGATATTACATATATATCTCGCAAAGACCATAAAAGTACCCAATGGAACCACGTTTAATATTTGATAATAATGTCCCATTACAGTTTCGTCATTTTCAATTAATTAAACACGACCCTCTCTTTAAAAATTAGAAGATAAAATACGTAATACAAATCTACTCGAAATCTTTTAAACCTTACGGACGACCTTACGGACCTTACTTATGGTCTTTAAAAGCAGCAGGGATTAGCAGAATATTAACTGCGAATTTTTCTTGGACCGCAGCATGCAATATGAAATATGGTTATTAAAATGTACACTGAAAATTTCATATCCATAAGATACTCGTGCTTGTAGGACCTTGAAAATGAATTCTTAACCCAAATAGTCGACCGAGATACTCGAGAAATTTTGTGAAGCTGACGTCAATACCAATATGTACCGTCGTTGTGCTATTATTTCGTGATAAGCCGTATTGATTGCACTTCCATTTCACGGAATTAATTTTTCCACACAAAAAGTGATAACGATAATCGAAAAAAGAAAAATATACTACCACTTTTTGTATTAGCATACACAAGCGCACTCGATTTTACACGAGTATACAATTTGCAAATTCGACGGAACGATCGGATTTAATTATTTTTTCGATATTTCAGGTATCAAGTTTTATTTACACATCGAACGTTGAAATACGGCGAAATACAAAATGTACAAACCACTCTGGACATTAATTAACTTTAAACGTTATTGATTAATTAAAGAAACCAACCATTGTGTTGATTTTTACATTTTGAAAAATTGTTATCCACTTTTGCTTTGTTTAAAAATTGAAAAAAAATACTTTTATTGTAAGTCACGAGTATCTCTTTTATTTATTTAAACTTTAGATCAAATATTACAATTTATAAATATATCATTTATTTAGATATACTTGTAATATCTGTTTTATAAGTTTGTACAACCATTTATCTATTTATCTATTTTATTTGCACATAATCTTTTTAGACTGATTTTGTAAAGAATAAAAAATTGTGATTCTATTTAAAAACGATCGTGTCAGACTCAAGTGATAAGCGATATATATTTCAGCGATATATATATATATATTCAGATTTCACCATCACATAAACGGTGCTATTGGAAACGTTTCACAATAGACGTCTTATAAGCGCCTGCGATGTCCGTCATATGTAAAGCTATACCACTGAATCACGGCCGCCATTTAGTGATTAAGGTCGATCACTTAGAGTTGTTAATCCGACATAATGGCGAGCAATACATCGAAGACATTATTGGAAACACAGTTACAGTTTAATTTCATTGAGCTTATTTGCAAATAAATGTGTACAATATATTTTAGAGGTTTTAAATATTATTGCTGACTAAACTTCGCGTCTGCGCATCATCTTTCTTTAACTTTTTTTGCATTTTCTTATCGACGCATGAAGACGAAATGCGTAAATTTTATTATTTATTTAAACATTACTATATTGTGCTCAAAGTAGCGGAATATCGTTCTATTATCAATATATGAAGAACTAAAAGAATTAAAAAAGAATTAAAAGAATATGTAGTTCAATCAATACTTCGTGTATTTTTCTATCTCCACAAGACAATATCCGGACCAGTTACGCTTACAGTATCAACAAAGATTTGTCCAGCCATACGGAATAAGTCGTACTCAGTAGTTTAAAAGTATTAACCGCACGAACTCCAGAAACACTTTTGAAGTAACTTTCGAACCAATAAATCCCCGAACTAAGAACTGTCATATTTCGTCTCTATTTATCGAATATTGTTAGAAAATGCAAAAAAAAGAAGTTAAATAGAAAAAGTACTTGGAAACTTAAAAGAAAAAATCTCGAAAAATCTCTTAATACTTTTTACTGTCGTCTTAAGACGCACCATATGTTAAGCTTCTTCGTAGTTACAACTTTTACCGCAGATGTAACGAACTGACAAATGCTTCGAATGGCGCGCGCGCGTCAACGCCTACACTTAAATTTTAAATAAATGTTTTTAAATAAATGTTTAAAATAATACATTAAATGTATTAACTTTCTTGCGCAATTTCATTTAATTTCTTACGATATGGAGGGTTTAATTACGTTTAAGATATCTATTTGAATCTTTTAAATTCGAAGTTTTTTAAAAAATTACCTTAAACTTTATAAAATTAAATCGTTTTTCCACTTTGTTGTATCATAAAACAGTTACTTAAATTCAAACCTTACCGTCGTCTTAAAATATTCTATATTTTCCTCGTCTTAAAAAATCTCCCTACAGAAAGAATAAAGAAGAATAAATTCCCATACGTTAAATTTCGCGTGATTGATGGAATACATAACGATAACGAGAACTAACTAGCGACAACAAGCAACCATTAGCAAGGACAACTGGCGACTATAACTGTCGTCTCTATGATGTATGGTGACTAAGGAGAACAGCCAGCAACTACGGATTACATGTAACAACCAACTGCCCCACTTCTAAAAGGCAACTAACTTGCAAACCCTTTGATGGTTTCTGTAGCGTGATATACCCCTTGAACGTGGTTAAAGAATGTGGTCGCCGCTGGACGGCGGTTTGACAGCAGAGCGATCTCGCCAATTCAAAGCTTGACATTACAAACTACCGAGAATCATTAGGCTCGTTATCGAGCATCTAGCTTTCAGAAGGTGCTTTATCATATGATATGACTTCACGATATTTTTATAGCAAGAAGAATGGCCAACCTCTAACAAAACAAATTTTTACTAAGTGCTGCATGTGAGCTGCAGGCCGGCCTACTAGGGAAATTTGACGAATGAATAAACTAAAATATATACGAATATATTCGTTATATCATAAAATGCCCGCATTATGTTCTCTAACACCATAGAGGAAACTAAATTTATATATTAAAAAATTGGAATACCTGTTATAAGAGAGTGTTATACATCACGCTGATGCCTCGATCAACCCTCGTGCTTCGCAGTCCATGTGTCCGAGCGATGAATTCCCTCCAAACAAGGAAAAAACCAAGGGAGGTCTTCTTCGAGGGACGTGAGAGGGTAAGGGAAGCAACGGGAACGATGATCACGCGATATACTGGCGGCGTACGTATAGAACGGCTGTTGCGAGAGAGTTCGCAAGAAACAAGAAGAAAAAAAGAATCGTAGGCCGACGCGACTATACGCTGTCGACGGACAAACAGCGACTGAGCCTAACTGAAACGAACTCTGTCGCAGTATGAGCACGGGCTACGTTCGCGGGTCGATCGAACACGTTCTGCGTCTCTCCTCGGCACCGGCATCAAAACCACCCCCGACGAGCGCAACGCACTGGTGCACCTGCAATATTAACCACTGGTCTTTCCTTTTTCGCGCGATATTATATCAGCACCTATGATACCATTTCAAAGACCGCAATCAAAACATTAAATACCGCATTAAAGCCATACAATAATTCGCAATATTCATTCGTAAACGTTATTGTATATGTGCTTAATTAATCGTTATTATGTTTCGAATGATTTACTACCTCGTATTCCATAAGCAGATATATGGTTCATTTTCACCTCAAGTACGATATAATTTGTAACAAATATTTATAATTCACAATGTAAAATATTTATAATTCATTGGAAGTATTTTTCTATCACGGTATAGTGGTCAAATTTCACATAAATCACAAACATATGGTAGTCAGAAGCTATACTCACGACATGACAAATCATGAAGATGTCATGAAAAATGGAGTCCGTTCATATATATTCAAACGCAACGAACAAGTTCGAACTTTTCGAGAACAAACGATTTGTTCGATAACATCTGTCGCGAGCTTCTCTTCCTTTAACGATAACAATTGACAACTAAAGCTCGAGAGGCTCGTAAGGATGAACAGCGACGAGTATCTAGAAGCTATGTACTCACCTGGGCAAGGAGACTCCAACACCAAGGACGTTGGAAGTTTCGAGAAGCGAAGATGGAAACTGAAGTAGCACGTCAGGTCAACTCCGGCGAAAACTGCTAAAGAAAGAAAAATCCAACTAATTTGTTTCCAACGATAAAATGAAATTAATTTGTTTCACAAATTATTAACTGGATATTATTCAAAAATTATTCAAAATTCGCTTGATTGATTCATGACCCGGGACATTTGGGTCATACCATTTTGGTAATGGACGAAAATGGCAGAAGGAAGAACGACCGTTTTTTTCATATTTCTCTTTCCCCGGGAAACGATGGAATGCCCGAGCACCTTGTTTCATTTCTTCTCGACATCAATTTCAATCTTTTTAAACGAAATATAATCTGAACGATGAAAAGTTCATTCAAATAATGCTCCGCGCCAGACACTTACGAAAATTAAGAAGAAACACGGAAAATTCGCGAATAAAACGGATTTCTTTGTCCCAGTGAGATAATAAACCTCGTTCACGTATTGGTTTTTAAAATCAATATATCCACCAATGTGCACTCGTTTAACAAAGGTGATGGAACGTGCCAAAAATCTCTCAAGAGGGTCTTGGCAACGGAAGAGTCGAAAACGTCACAATTATGAATGAAAAATTCGAATAGTTGCTGATTTTACAGTCGAAACCGATAAAGAACTCCAGATATTCCCCCAATTAATTTACAATAAATTCGCGAAAATGATCGATTGCTGACGTCATTGTATTCTAGAAAGATTGTAAAACGATAAGAATTTATTGAAAAAACTTATATTCGATGATAACACTTCTAATAAGAGTACTAAGAGGAGCGATTCTGTACTCACCTTCCTGCCTCGAAGTACCGAACGCAATTAACCGTCCGCCCAGGATGGAACCGTTCGGAACTTTTGTAAGTCACTACACGGCCGCTGCTTATGGTGGAAATGTAATAGATATAAGTACAGAGCGCGTGAGCGAACTAAAAACGCGATAGAGAAGTAGAAAGAGGATGTTCCGTCCTTGTCTAATGACGCGCACTTGTACAGGAAATATGTAACAGGGGTATACGAGCAGCGTCAGTGTCCACTAGTGTGCATGCTTGATTAAACAAGGACAGGAAGTATCTATACATGGTGTTCTCTTTCTATTTCCATGTTGCATCCATCTTACTATACAGTACACACACTCAGCTATTCTATCATTATATTTGTGCGTTGCTTATGTGTGAACCAAACATTTCCATGACAACAAATCGTTTGTCTCTTGTTTGATGCTCGGTTTTCAACGGAGTTGAAAGAATTTTTTAAGAGAAACGTAATGGACGGGTTGTTTTTAAAGTAATAAACGGAAATTCTCGTATCCATTGAGAAACGATAGGCGATTTGAAAGTGTCACTATGAACGGTGATTTATCGATGCAAGGTAGTATGAATAAGATATTTTATAATCTGCGAAAAAAGGTAAGGAATATTCTAGATTTTAGATTTTAGAATTTCCACGTCACAGACGAGTGTGTTTTGTTATTTGATTTGTAATATTGCTGCAGTTCTCTTAATAGCTGTTCGTTTCATGCGATACTCGCACATAGTATCTATGACTTTTGCTTCTAACAATTTTTATAATTAGACTGTATCAAATATTTTTAACGTTCGTGTTTCATGAAAAATCATGTGTAACTCGTTGAATTCGCAAATGTAACAAAAAATTACATGAAAAAACTTATATTATTGTAATGAAAAAATAATTATATTAGGAGGAGAGTCGTATTTCGGAACGTCATCGGAACATATTATACCTTGTATGTGATTATTTGGAACACAATGGGTGAGTATATTATAATTAAAATATATTCCTAGTTCCAATTTTTTTGAATAGTGTCAGTGACCAATCGAAATAGAAATCAGTGGACATCGTGGAAAGGGAAGGCGAAGCCAAATTTGAAAATTCGACATCGGTAATTCAGTAGTTAAGAATAACTCAATCGATAATGTAGATTAACTAGTTATAAACAAATATATGAAATATAAATTCAAATTATTCTTATCCATCTAAAAATTGGAAATTAAAGAGCAGAAGACAAGAAATTATCTTCGAGGATTTATATAGTAAATGCATTCTTTTGCCTGTCTTACCTAGAGATAAAACAGTTGTTTGATGGTTATCTTATAGTGTTCAGTCATTGCGAAAAATATTTTTAATCAGTTAAAAACTATAATTAATTAAAAACTACATTTTTTTAGGTATATAGACATTAGCGATGTATTATTCCGGGAAGCTCGTCTATCTCCCGAACATCGGGTCTGCGACAACATCGATTTGGAAATTATCGTTGTAGAGTATGAAAATTATTACAAGATGAAATTTCAAAAATATCCCATATTGTGTAAGAAAATAACTGGAAGGGAAATGACGAGGGAAGTGACAAATGCAAGCAAAACGGAAGAATTTAAATTATTTAACGATATTAAACGGTATTCAACGTATTCAACGTATCGTATTCAATGTATCGTATTACAATATGATCCAGTGTTTGTAGAAGTATTGAGACAAAAGCCAAATCTATTAGTAAACAAGCGAGAAGTGAGCCTGTGAAAGAGACGAATCTACAGCAGAAGATAACTGATGACAATACGAATCATATTAATCTCGCAATGACAGTGACGTCAATATTCCCCAATGAGAGTGATGGACGTTCATCAGAAGAGCTATTTAACGTCCCAATGGAACAATCCATGCAATCGAAGATATTGAAATGCATTGAAAAGCTTTATTCAGATAATCCGGAATTACGAAAGATTGCTGAGGACATCTCATGCGTAAGTTATTTTCGATTAATATACGTATCGTAAACCTTTTAAACGATAAAATTCCCGTCGATAAACCGTCCAACGTATATCGACGATGACATGATTTCAGTAACGCTTCAAATATCAAATTACGTAACACTTACTTAATATAGAGAAGACGCCATTTTATCTTTGTATCGTCACAGGAGATCATAGTAAACAAATTAAATGTACATTGGGATGACGTTATAGGCCTAGAGGAATGTAAAATCGCTGTTAAGGAGGCCGTTGTGTATCCCCTTAAGTATCATATCTTTTTTGATAGCCCGTTTTCCCCCTGGAAAGGTATTTTGCTGTACGGCCCACCTGGTACAGGTAAGATACTCGTATTCTTTTCATTTCTGTACGTGTTTACAAGAAATATACAAAACAGGGAAAACGAAGTTAGCGAAGGCAGTCGCGACAGAATGCCATTGCACCTTTTTTTAACATAACTGCCAGCTCATTGGTCAGCAAATGGAGAGGCGATTCCGAGAAGTATATACGTGTAAGTTGCTTTGTCTATGTAAGTTTCTTTGTTCCTTTGTCTATGAAGGAGACTAGACTTCTCTAGGTATAAAAAGATTTGATTTTATTTTTCGTCATTTATATATAAATAGAATAGTTGTTTGGAAAACGAAATGATATCATATTCGTGATATCATATTCGTATAATATTTAATGAATAATACATTTGTTAAACTGAACAGGTTTTATTTGAACTTGCCTATAGTCATTCGCCTACAATTATTTTTATCGACGAGATTGACTGGATCGCCACAAATAAAGGAGACTGTATATTGTCTGAACCTGCAAAGAGATTCAGATCAGAACTTCTTTCTAGATTGGATGGATTAGTGTCTAATGAGAATTCTAATGTAGTTCTTCTGGCTACAACTAATTCCCCTTGGTACGTATATCACGTTATTTCAATGTTTTCTAAGTAGAAAATATCGTAATATTTCTCCAAATTCCAAATATGTTATTGTGTTGTTTGAAGTATTCCTTCAGTATTATTAGCATAATAGAACGATAATATTTATTGTAAATATGTTATTAGGGACATTGATGCAGCTTTACTCAGGCGTCTCGAAAAGCAAATATACGTATCATTACCCAATGAAGTTGCTCGACTTGGTATATTCAAATTATACCTTAGCAACCACTTATTAGAAAATACAGATATTGTAAACCACATAGTAAAATGTACTGAAAGATATTCTTGTGCAGATATAAAATTGCTTTGTAAGCAAGCGTGGCTACTAGAAATAAGCCCGATATGGAGGAGACTTGAAAAGAAAGAAACACCTGTTACCACTTTGAAATATGAATTAAAAAGTTATGAAATATTAGCAAAATTGTTTAAAAAAATGTCACCTACAGTTATGCAAATAGATAAATATGATACGTGGAACAAATAAATACGCAATCGTAAGGACAGATATTGAAAAATATAAATAAATGGATTATCGTTCGAGAAATCATTCGCATGTGTGTGCATGTGTGCGCGCGCATGTGTGTCATGTGTGTCATGTGTGTCATGTGTGTCATGTGTGTGCGTGTGTGTGCGCGCACGCGCTATAGGCTAAGTTTAAAATATTCGGTTGTATTATATCCTTGTATTATATATGTCGGAGATGAAAGGAAAACCGGAGCCTTCCCTTTGCAATTTTGAGGAAGCCTTCTAATGCTTTAGCCTAGATTTTATCATAACTGTAATTAAGCAATTGTCATTTGTAATTGTTTGATATTTGTGAAAGCGAAAGTGGGTTCGAGGTGACAGCTGGTCGCCGAACGTAGCCACGGTCACGGGATAAACGTTTTGCCTGACGAAGGTGTGGATCGGTTGTATTGTTCTCCCTAGAAATCACATAGAATTGTACTTTAGAGATGTCGATATAATGGGACACACGTTGTATTAGGAATCAATCTCCAGACAGAAACTGCCTAGTAACGGCGTTTGAATCTTTCTCGATGTTTCCAAAGAGTATACAACAAACTTTTGACAGAAATTGCCTAGCAACAACGATTGGAACCTTCTCGATGTTTCCAGCGAGCATATAACAAACAAATGCAGTCGTATAGCGAAAAAGATTTTCATCAGATATTCATTCGTGTGATCGCCTTGGAAAGTGATACATCGAGCAATTTACCGAGTGTCTCAGCAACTGTATTTTGTGTTTAAAATTATTCTACACATAGTAAAGAGTTATCCCGTTGACCGTGGATTCGTTTGAACCCCGGAACATTGTTAATAGCGTTAATTAAATTCATTATTCGTGAAACCTATCAATCGTTAATCTCATTATACGTTAAATTCATTATTCGTAAGACATATTATTCGTTCCTCTTATTGTTCGTTAAACTTATTAATCTTTAATCTAATTATTAGTTAAACTTATCGTTTGTTAATCTTATTATTTATTAAACTCATTATTCATAATATTTTGTAAAATCTTGTTTATTCGCGTAAATATATTCTCTGTTTCGTAAAACAATGGCTAATTCAAACGAAGGATCATTACGCGCCTTAAATGCTAATGATAACCCGACATATATATGTGAGTGTATTTTATCAAAAATATGTTTTTTATGTTTTCTTATCTTAGTAATTATTTTTAAAAAAGTCTTAAAGTCTTATATGAAAATAAAGCTGTTCTTTATTTCAAATAATTGAAGTAAATAAATACAATGAGTTTTATATTTTATTATATCTTATATTATTGTTATATTGTTATTGAAAAAATTGATATAATCAACAGTTCTTCCTGTTCTCTTGATTGTTTCTTGCTTGTTTCAAACCATGATAATAACCTACAAAAGAAATAACATAGTCCATTGAAAATTTAATATACAATAAAATACTTATATGAAATAATTACCTGTGTAATATACCATATAACCACTAATATACCATGACATCAACATACTTGAAAGTGCGTCTGTATCATTATCTGGTAATCTAGTACATTTTATTAAAATTTCGTATTTTTTTCCAAATAAAATGTTAAACTTATTCCAAATTACTTATTAATATTAGAAGTATTCAGCATTCCATTAGAATTTTTAAATTGTACTTACTTGGCCATTAATTGTGGTGGTAAAGGAGGTGCAGGTGGCATTATATCAGTCATCGAATTGAAAGATGGTCCCGGTATGAAGTGATGTTTATACGCATTTGCTTCTTCAGAGTCACAATCCATTTTTTCTACATTATATTTTTTCGAATTTACATTTGTAGAAAAATTAGTCTCACAAGTCTCATCGTTCTCTTCATTGAATTTCTCTTCCAAAGCTTTCTTTTGTTGTGCTATTTGACTTTGCAAACCTTCTGATTCTAAAAGAGAACTCAACTCGACTTTCTCTGTATTACCATAGCCTAAACACAAAGTAAAAGAAATTTTTGTCATTTAATAGAATTACTGAGTGCCATTCAGTTACTGTCCTTACAGGCAATGTATTAGAATTTCCCGTGCATAAATGTATATGTATAAATGTTTGCCTTGATATATGTAGTAATAATCACTCGTCTAATGAGGAGAATTATATTCCAAGCAGCTAATAGTGAACAATAAGTAACATGCATGTTTATGGTTCATGACCCTATATCCCACGGGTCTCCCCATAGACATTGACAGGTACTCCTGCCCAGTTAAGGACCTGCTGAATGACACTGTGATAGACTATGCGAAAGCCTTTACTTCATATATATATGTATTTTTAGTACATTTCTTAATTGACATAACCATCATGCTAAAGGTATTACCTACAAATTTTACAACACACGTGCCATTGTTTTCGTAAATTTTTGATATTATAGCTTCATAAATTTCTCCATCCTCTGAGTATATTGCACGATAAGGTGCTCCTATGATCCATTTCTATAGAGAAAAGATGTGTATACAAATAAATATAAGTAAATAGCAAAATAAAATAATTTGCTTCTTAATCAATATATTTAATAATATTCTGTATCAAATTTGTAATATTCTATCAAAATCACAACCTTGTGTAATTTACTTGCGTGTTTAGGCTGCTTAAGATTTTGTAGGTTTTCTTTCGGTTGAGAATTTCCAACATCCATTCCCATTCGCTTGATAACTTCTTCTATTGCTAAATTTATTGCTTTATCATATGCTTCTATTAATGCACTATCATCCCAAACATTATCATTGGCTGTGTCTGTATCCTTTTGAGATAGCAAATTATACGTTATTAATATTGATACAAGTATTTTATTATCAAACTATTGCAAATTATCATATATGTCATTTTTCAAAAATTGACTAAAAGGTAGTGGATACTGTTAATTACTATTATGCTAAAATCTTGTACTAAAATAATGTTAAAACCATTACGTTTCCATTACCATACATACGTTTCCATTTCCTCGTATAAAAAGAACATTCATATCATCTGCCATTTTAAAATAACATCATTTAAATATTGAATTTGCTTCTGAAATATTAATTTGTCTCATTTCTTTAACTCTAACACATTGTAAACAATGATGACATTATGCCAACTATAATACTAAAAATCTATTCCCCATTCATTCGAAAGATTATTTTTTGAAGCAAGGTTAACATTGAATGTTCCCAAACTTCAATAACTGTATTTTACTTTCCTTACAATATCTAACAATATATTAGAATACTATAAAAAAATATTGTATGCACAAGAAACTGTTTATAGCGAAATAGCAAAAGAATTAATCACATATTATAACTAAAACGAGATTGTTAAGTAGATTATATTATACTGCATATGCGTTAGTGTTTCAGCTGGTAAATATAGTTTTTATATCTGAAGATAAATAAGATTTAATTCTATAAAATTGCATAATGAATTATACATCTATCTATTACTATTCGTATTTCCCCTTAGTTGTATGTTGTCAATAGCATCAATCACGAACATATAAATAAATATAGAAGAAACCGTTCGGAAATGGAAAGGGAAAAATGAACATGGAAGACAAGAAAGTTTTCTTCAGGTTTAGCGTATGCGTGATACGCTTTGAATGTCTCAGATAAAGATAAAGATACTCTGCTCATTTCTATTTGTTCCGCAGAACGAGAAATTTGTTGTCTTTCATATTGGTTTTTACGATTCAATTTTTGGGCAGTTTTCCCTAGCGAGTGTCGGTCCCTGTTTGATATAACCAGACCGTAATTTATACAGATATGTATTATAGATATATATTTGTAAAACTGAAATCAGATGAAATAAATGTTGCCTGAGGTTTTAAACGTTTAATAAAAACAATATTTCATTTGGAAAAAATGTAAGATATGTAAAATTACACATTGATCATTTTGCTGGTCTTGTATCATAAAACGTGTGGCCCGAAGAGCATGTCACGACCGGCATACTTCAAATCCGACGGACTGACGATAGAGATAAAGATGTGGCGGCACTCGGCGACAATGTATATCGCTGAACCATCATGAATGAACCATCAACATCCCAACGGTCCTTCCACCGAAGGTTCTAGAAGAAAGAGCACGTGGCAACGATCGCGGACGCCTAGCAAATGCATGGACGGTGGGGATGTGGAGGGATGACAAAAGAAAGTAATCGGATCCGATCGAAAATAAAATCATAAGAGTCAGTCTTAGAAAGTCACGCCTAGAGTTCGGAAGTAGATTGTAAAGTGTATTGATGTTAGAAAAAAAATAAAGTTTTCTTTTTTTATTTTTTTACCTCAAATTCCTTTTTTATTTTGTTATTTTACGTGACATTTTGGCGATCCTGCCAGGATAGTGAAAAATGTTTGTTCGGAAACCAAAAGACATTCATCATCTACGGAAGATCGAATTATTTGGGACTACGGTCATCCGCAACAACAAAGTAACTATCGCGAACCAAGTGAAGTAACAATAAAAGGTAAACTGAATTCCTTTGTACGTTACCGTGAAAGAAAATTTAGCTTCAGTAGCCAAGACTCGTCTTCGTCTGAAAATTATAAATCAGCGCAATAATGTCTAAGGCAAACGAATCTCAAACTTCAACCTCAACTGACCCAATGTTGCGAGCAATATGGGACAGTATTCAAAAACAGAACGAGAACATTGCCCTTTTACGAGAGAAAATGTTACGTTTGTCTATGCAAAATGACGAAGAGAACAGACACAGGGCAGCAGAAATCGAGAATCTCGGAAAAACCGTCGCAGCGCTACGGACTGGGTTCGGATCCCCTGCGACCGATGAATTTGCTTCCATTATCACCGAAGACAATGAAAGTGCGTCGACAGCAATCAATCGCACCGTGAATATGGCAAAAGCACGCAAACTGTCAGGGTTAGCAGCTCCAGACACCCCACCTGTCCACCTCGACATCGAACAACCCGAGGTGGAAGAAAGAGGCTATTTTCCGCCCGCTCCTCCCACTCTACGAGCTAAGGATGCAATACGCTACATCCCAACGCTCAACGGAGATGATGATGTAGGAGTTGAAGACTTCATCAAAGAAGTGAGAAGTATGAAGGATCGCTGTATGGAGCAAGATCTATTGCTAAAAGCAATAAAAGTGAAAAAAATCGTGGGGAAAGCAGCCCAAAGTATTCGCAACATTCCTATTGAGTGTTACAGTGATCTGTACGACGCACTGAGAAATAACTTAGCAGCACAACTGACTTCGGATGAGTACCAAGAACAATTACGAGAGTTGAGACAGGGACGCGAGGAATCAGTGCAAAGTTTTAATATTCGGTTTAGAAGAATACTCAACCGTTTGCTGTACGCAGTAACCAATGAGTACCCACAACCACTAACGCGTAAAATTATGACTGAAGAAATCACGAAGAAGACTGTTCGTGTATACCTAAAGGGACTCAGACGCGACATAGGACGAATACTATTAAGCAGTGAACCCTTGAATCTTCCGGAAGCTGAAAAAAAGGCAGCCGATGTAGAACGCTACTTGCGAGAAGAACGACAACCTAATTGGTCATGTAATCGCTTACCTTCGGTTAGTAATCGCCCCGACAACCAGCATATGCAGGTAAGACGATCTGTACCATCAAGATCGCCTAACACGCCAGTAGCTCAGAAACCTGCTACGTTTAACCAAGTAGAAAATAGATCACCTGCTGAACGCGCGTAGATGAAGTGCTTCAAGTGCGGAAAGCTGGGACACATTGCCAACAAGTGTCAAAATTTTCTACCACCGATCCAGCGCGATCAACCACCCGCAAGGATTCAGGCAGTCCAGGAATGGGACGAAATACAAGAAACAACATCGAACCAAGAGATGGACGAACCGTACGAGACATACGAGTCAACATCGCCACGGGAAGACTGCTCGCAATACCTTTGTCAACCCGAACCGAAGAGCGAGTATTTCTGGTCGACACAGGAGCAGGAATAAACCTGGTGAAACGTAACAAAACTGTCAACGCGATACAAATAGGGCCTAAACAAAAATTTTCTATGGGACGAGACAAATACGAAACTAACGAATACGTAATGAAACGAATTTTTGGACAAAATCACATTTTTCACATAGTACCGAACAATTTCCCTATTATCGAAGACGGAATCATTGGGCTACCATGTTTAGAGAAGTATAACTATTCAATATCCAATGACAAAATCCGATTAAACGACAAAACCATTTTATTTCAGAAACCAATACATTTGACTCCTGGAGAAAACAGAGTTCAAACAATCTATTTGGAAGGCAAACCAACTAAAGTATGTTTTATCAACACTGGTGAGCAAAACATTGAAATTTCTAGCAATATTCAAAATTCTCATGACTTTTCCAACGTATCAAAACTAAAAAGCCTAGTGAGAACAGATCACATTGAAAAACCAATCCGTGAATCCATCGAAAAGATTATCCTCCATTATATTGACATCTTTAATTTAGAAACCGATCTTTTACCCTGTACTAATTTAACTCAGCACACAATTTCGTTAACCAAAGACAAAATTATTAACACGCGATCGTATAGACCACCGGAATGTCACCGTGACGAGATTTCGCGACAAATAGGAGACATGTTGAAGAAAAATATTATAGAAGAATCCGAATCCCCTTATAACTCTCCGGTATGGGTAGTTCCGAAAAAATTAGACGCCTCAGGAAAACAGAAATGGAGGATAGTTATCGATTTCAGGAAACTAAATGAACTCACAGAACAAGACGCTTACCCTTTACCTGATATAGACGACATTTTAACACAACTAGGAAACGCAAAATTCTTTTCGGCACTTGATTTATCCTCAGGATTCCATCAAATTCCAATGAACGAGAAATCTAAAAAATATACCGCTTTTTCGACACCGCAAGGGCATTTTCATTTCAATCGAATGCCATTCGGACTTAAAAACGCACCCGCTACCTTTCAAAGATTAATGGACAGAGCTTTAGCTGGACTTGTAGGAAAATACTGCTTTGTTTATTTGGATGACATAGTGATATTCGGAAAAACGATTCAAGAACATAACGAAAACCTCACGATAGTATTTCAGAGACTCAGAGAATTAGGACTTAAATTGCAACCGGACAAATGTGAATTCATAAAACCGGAATTAGAATACTTAGGCCATGTAGTTTCATCCGAAGGAGTCAAACCAAACCCCAAGAAATTAGACGCTGTAAAAAACTTTCGATTACCCCGCAGTGCCACGGACGTGAAATCATTCTTAGGTTTAGCAGGTTATTACCGCAAATTTATTCGAAACTTTTCCAAAATCGCGAAAAGCCTTACAGACTTAACAAGAAAGGACACACCATTCCATTGGACTGACAAACACCAGATTAGCTTTGATACTTTAAAAGACAAACTCTGTAATTTCCCAATATTAGCTTATCCAGACTTTAACAAAACCTTTACCTTAACTACCGACGCAAGTAACGAAGGACTAGGAGCAATACTGTCGCAAGACGGTCATCCTTGTTGTTACATTTCAAGAACACTGAATCCACCCGAACGAAACTATACCACGACAGAAAAGGGACTCTTAGCCATCTTATGGGCCGTGAAAAGATTAAGACAATATTTGTTAGGACGACGCTTCATTATTCGAACCGACCACCAAGCTCTTAAGTGGCTACACAATTGCAAAGACCCTTCTAGCAGACTGATTCGTTGGAGACTTAGACTCGAAGAATATGACTATGAAATCGAATATACAAAGGGTAAAGATAAGACAGCTGCAGACGCTTTATCTAGAGTTCACGCAGTAACTCGCGACGAAGTAGTTAACCTCGACCTAGTAATTGATCACACTAATTCATTCAACGCATGGAAAGACAACAACGAGAATCCGAAACTCTTAGAAATTAAACCAAATGACCAAACATTTTACCAATTAACTCGAAACGACTTAGGAGAATACGACGAGACACTTTGGATCAGAAGACTTTACAAAATTCTTAAAGATACAACAAAAATCGGCATAGGAAATAACGATTTCACTGAATTAGAGAAAACACAGATTAAACTCACGCTAATATATTTTAACGACACGTACAAGAAAATTACTTATGCACCTAATCCCATCTTAAAACTAGACGAAAACGAAATAATACAAGCAATAAAGGAAAACCATAACGACACCGTAGGACATTTAGGACATATCCTTTGATATTTCCGATCCTCTGGTCGTACGAGGAATTGCCGATACATTTTCTCGATGTCGCCAGTGAGTACGTACTGATGAGCGCGGAATCTGTGGCGGATCGGTATCAACAGGACGCCGACAGGTCGAGGCAACAACGCGGTGCAACACCTCCCGCGCGATCCGCGGGTACCAACCGCCAACACTAGAGGGCTACGACGACAACGAGTCTGTCTGTCTAACTCGCTAGCGGTCGAATATACGAGCGATTGATATAAATACCGACCCTAGCGAGACTCCCTCTACGTCTAGGGCAGGGACTACCGGGCATAGCCTTACTGACGAGTCCACCGGTAGTCCCGGGACGAAACGCACAACTCTCCCTCTCTTTTCATCCGTCACAAATCTAATTAATATACAAAATAAATTGTGAATTGAGTCGAGAATATAGGATTTCCCCATTTTCATGATTATCGTGATTTTTGTATAAATATATTTTTTAAGATACTAATAATTAGGTACTTATAAATTAGTATTATCAATTATTTTGCATTTATAATTCCGCCTCTAGTATAAGTGTTAATTGAAAACTAACTTTATGTTTCAAAAAGTACTAGCAAAGTCGTTGAGTAACAAGCCACTGATGCTAACACAAATAGCATTGTCGTAATTAAATATTTCTAAATATTCATTTTTCATTTTGAACCTGTAGAAACAATTTATTATATATACTATTAGCTAAGAAATTGCATATTTAATTAAGTCGAAATATAAAACTTAGTTATTTTGATAATTTAGAAAATAAAAAACTGACAAACGTTTCAATTTAATTTATGGTTGGAACAAAAGACAGTTATTTTTCATTAATTGAAATATTGCAATGCAGAGTACTTTCCTAAATACGGCGAGAGTATTCCTGATGGTGAAACGAGCGTTGCTTCATCGAACGCAGCTAAAGAAAACAACATCTATGTAGTTGGTGGTACGATGCCTGAAATAGAGGGCGATAAATTGTACAATACCTGTACTATTTGGGGTCCCGATGGAACTTTGATAGCAAGACACCGAAAGGTAAGTAATATATTCCTTTATGGCTTTGAATTTGAAAATATCGGGGTGAAGAAAGTGACTCTATCTAGGAATAATTTAGGAATATACATATGTACATACGTATACTATAACCAATTCTATAATTTACGGTTTATAAAATACGTTATGATACGGGAAACGCCCATTTTTGTTGTAATGTGTTTGTTGTTGTATAAATTTTTCACATACTTAAAATATTATTATACTTATTTTTTCTCCTTTTTAAACATTATTAAATGATAAGATTTTTTAATAAAAGAAAGTGATAAAAACGCTGTCAGTTATTAAATAAAAAACAATTAAAGTTTAGGAGTTGGTAACTTTGATATTAAATTACAAAAGTTGCAGCAATATAATTAGCGACCACATTTTTATGTTATTAGGTACATCTATTCGACATCGACATTCCTAATAAGATTACTTTTCGAGAGAGTGATTCACTCAGTCCTGGTGACTCCCTAACGACGTTCGATGTGAAGGGCTGCAAAATAGGTATTGGCATTTGCTATGATATTAGATTCGAGGAAATGGCACGCATTTATCGGAACAAAGGTACAGTAACTTAATCGATCAATACTTAACTAGCAAAAAATTAAATATCTTTCTTAAATATATTCTATATAAAATTAATATAATCTGTAACTCTGTATAAAAAGAAGCTTAATTTAAAAAACCAGTATATTTGCTGAAAATGAAACAAATAAAAGAATTAAAAGCACAATAAGAAGACTGTCCTCGCATAGTCAGAAATGATGGAATGTGAACCGTGCAACTACGAAGTTAATTGGTATTCGGTGGCTTCATATTTCCTGCTTCTCTGGGTTAGGTTGCCAAATGCTGATATATCCAGCGGCATTCAATATGACCGCTGGACCACTGCACTGGTCATTACTTCAGCGTTTCAGAGCGAATGATATTCAATTATACGTTGCCTGCATATCACCGGCTCGTGTTCCTTAAGCAAGTTACGTCGCATGGGGACATACACAGTTGACCAATCCCTGGGGAAAGAATCTTTACGATTTAGAAACTCAAGATAATATGGCAGTCACCGATATCAAAAAAAAAAAAAAAAAAAACTGGCGAACCGTGTGTTACCACAACGAGACACGCGATGCTATTTGTCGCTTTAAATTGTGCCGCAACTCGTTTTTGAGATCTTTGCCTGGGGCGCGTTAAAATATGCTGAAAATATATTTCTGGCTTTTCTGGATTTTAACTGAAATATGACAAATAACGTTGTAAAACATATGTACTTATGACTTACAGAGTAATTGAGTGTACAAAATATATAGTATACAAAATAGCCAGCGATTTAGGGCTTTAAAAGATCAAAAGGAAAGAAAAGAAAAGAAAAGAAGAAAGATAATATGTTGTGGCAGTCTAAGTCGATCTAAGAAAATAGATAAAGGGAGGGAGGGGCAAAGCTAGTTAATCTGGAAAGAATCCAAGCGTCAATTTCAAGCATTTACAGAGAAACAAGCGGGCTGGTTAAAGTCGTGAGTTGAGCAATTATCCCGCGTTAGGTTCAATCAGGTTAGTCCCACGCGAAATTGATCCAACCATGCGAAAACGAGTGTATTCTGATTTCTGTCGCAGATACTTCTGGCTAGTGCAGTATCTACACGGTGGTTGTTGAAATAGCCGCTTCTCATCTATTTTCCGCAGCGCGGACATAATCCTTTGATCCCTTACGACTAACGAAGTTTTCGAAGATGTACGGCAGTTTGAGATTCTACTTGAAAATGATCATGATTGCGGTCTGTGTGCCGTCTGCTCTTCTTTTTGTCCTTCCGTTAAAGACTGGTAAGTTGATACTGATTAATTATGCGACCGAAACCCTATATAATGGCTACAAAAATGCCGCTAATATAATATTCCTTCTTTCTTGTATCTGTCTGCCTCTCAGGTCGTTTTACTAATTACAATAAGTAATTTCGACTTCTTTGCGCTCTCTTTTAACGCATTCGAGACCGAAAGAAATTCATATCAGTCAGTAGGCAAGGGTATAATATACATATTTTATATATAACTTATGTAGTAATGTATATATCATGTTAATTTCATATTTTTTCAATATAGAATTATTATATATGTCGGGTTTACATTAGAATTAGGGTTAGGGGCGTGAAACGAATCTTCGTTTGGGTTACACGTTGTCGTTATGCAATAGAGAAGACATTGACTAGTGCAAATACGATTATTACAGAACCGGACAAGTAACCGTGGTAGTTAGGTACTCGAAAAACTAATGACAATGATCCTAGGTTCAATAACGAATCCGCGGTCGACGGGATGATAGATGAACGTACTCACAAAATCAAAGTCGGACGCGTAATATTCACTGATCGTAAAGAGTTACTCCTTTCATCAATGAGATCGCGAGCGAGAATGCCTTTCCCGTCCCGATGATGCTACAGTGGAAAACTATAATGGGGTGTGTCTAAGGATACGAGATCATCGGGTTCGTCGAGAAAAGCCTTCGTTCAGAAAGTAAGGGAAATTGGCGTTGCTGCTAATTGGTCAATCTCCATATCGGTGGTTAGAAAAAGATGCTAGCCGCCCTCGAGGGAAAGTTGCTAGTGGGAGACGCCGCTCGTTGAAAAATATGTCTCCCCTATCTTCCCGTAGTTGGGACAAAGACTGTTTGTCTGTTTGAAGGACTTTAGTTAACTAAACCTTAAGATTTATAACGGGCTCTCGGGCTAGCCGAACATGTACTGCGGAGACGCATCGACATCTGGCAATCATCTTACTTGAAGAATAGGGTCTGCGTGTGGCGAGCCACGGGACAGAAACCGTTGGAATGTTTACTGTCGCGTGTCGCCACGAATATTTCTTTTAAGGAGAGCTATAGAATTACTCCATACCTTTGTTAAACAAAGCGTTCATCCCGTAACCGCGGCTACGTTCGGCGACTGACTGTGGCCTCGAGCCCAAGCTCATTATCACAACTCTCGAACAATTACAATCGGATTGAATAACTACAATTGTTCAATTACAGACTCCGGTGTTCTTTCATCTCCGACATATATATATTTTTTACATTTGTAGTTGCGCACAGATTTTATTAAAGAAAAGTGTTAACAATGTGTTTTCATGATTTATTTCTCGCGACTGACTTCCATTAATCCCTAATATTCCTGTCGCTATACGCGTGTAAATCTAACATGGCTGCTCATAAATGTCATCAGTAAAGTTATAGTGACGGATCTTTAGTTTTGCTTGATATCGAAGTAATTTTCCGTCTGCCGCTCGTTTTTCCTTATTCTACCGCAATTAGAACACTTATTTATTAATATTGTTTTAAAGTGACAAAAGTATTGTTCGTGTGAATATACGTATATCTATATATATATATATATATATATTTATGTTGTGTGTCATTTTAATATGGCTAATGTTTTGTAATTCTTCGATTGCGTTATTTATTGTTTTGAGTAGTTTATTTTATAGAGTATTCGATAATATAAAACATACGCGCACACATACATATATATATATATATATATATAAATATATATATATATATATATATATATATATATACACGTATTCATATGCATATTTCTCCTGGCAGTGTAGTATTCATACGAAATGAAATGTCAATTATTTATTTATCCTTTACCGGAATGTAGGCTAGTTTTAAGTATGTATCTTAGATTATCGATTTGAATCAATAATGTAGAATGCGCATACATTAATAGTAGTTTAGTTTAGAATATAATTTATATATTTATATATAGACATGCATGTTCCGTAATATAGTTCTTATTTTATAATTCTTTACCGGAATGTAGGCTAGTTTTAAGTATGTATCTAAGATTATCAGTTTGATAGAATTCGCACACATATATATATTTCTGACAATGTAACCTTCATTTCTTTAATAATACAATATTGTATGTTTTATGTATTCGTTAAACTATTAGTTTTTGACTTCATGTATACTTATATTTCATAAATTGATAATATTGTATTTATTGCATAGTATTGGAAGCACTGTCTCTAATATTTACTAGGTTATTACATGTTCGGCATATATGTTTATACTTATATGTAACTCTCCAAATTGATTGATTGAAATATATTTATATATATATATATTCCTGGCGTTTCAATTATTTTCCCCTTTTGTAGTTATTCTTATTTCCTGGTTTATTTAGAATTGTGTGTATATGTATTTTGTTTATTGGTTGGATCCGTTAATCGCCCTCGTTTTGTTAATCCTTCCTTTCGTTTCGTAGTGCCGTGTGTTCCTTTGTGCATTCAAATCCTTATTGAATGGTTTTAGAATGGTATAGAATGGTTTTCTTGTTCTTGTTACGGCGCGTGCGGAGCGCGGGACGTGACATCCCCGCCCTTGGAGTTCAAATTTCCAAAGGAAATTTGACTGATGGTATCTCTGAGTTCGCTCAAGGCGGACGTAGATGTCGTTGGTAGTTGAGTGACTACCGGTGTTATCGATATCCCTTGAGGTTGTGCAGTTTGATCATCGATATTTCGTCTTCTTTTGAGGTATAGTAGCGGGTGGGTGACTGAGCCGCATATTGCTCCTAATAGGGCGATTCCGCATTCGTAAGTTTCACGTAACTGGTATCCGTGTGCGGCTATATATATTATTGTCTTGATTAGTTTAAATATTGCGAGTATTCCAAATATTGCTGCACTGACAGTTCCAAATTCCATAAAACCAGTCCATAAGCTTGATACGGTATTTTTCGCTATTGTCGTTAATGTGTTTTGTCCATCATTCCCAGGATGTTTACTGTTCCACGGACGATTGTTTTTCCTGTTGCTCCTCTGGCCAATGCGTTCAAGACTGCAGATTTTCTGCCGCGAACATGACGTGGTCCCGTAGTGCATCGAGGTCTTTTGGGTATACATTCCGCTCGTGGCCAACGACGATGGTGCTGAATATCGCCACGTTTGGCGCACGTCCGGGCGGAGTTCCTGTGGTGCGATTCCTTTGCCAAACGGGTAGTTCCGAGTAGCATTTTGTTGTATGTCGTACCTTTACTTGTACCGGAATGCATTTGACTATATGGACCGCTTCTCCTGCGATCAATGTTGAGAAATGTTAAGTTGGTATGATCGCTGCTTACTACAAGCTAAGTTGGTACGACTTCTAACGACGCTCTTTTGTCTTAGAAGTCGACCACGTTGTTCTATTGACTTGGAGATTCCTGTGTGGTAAGACGTGTTATAAGACTGAAATATATTGGAGAAAACGAATCTAAGTGAATCGTTATTTTATAAACCCAAAACCATATTAAATAACAGGTTATGGGCCCAGAGCAGTAAACTGCGAGGAAAAACGGTATTATTTTTTTGAGTTTTTTGTGTTTTCTAAGACAAACCGAGAAGAGACCACGCCATGGCCGATCACGACAAAGTAAGTGATGTGGACAGCGATATGAAGCCGGTCCTAAGAAAGGGGAATTACGAGTATTGGAAGACAATGTCGGAAGCCTCGCTAATTTTCCTGGGTTGCTGGGAGGCAATAGAACCAGGATTTACGGAAGCGCAAAGGCTGGACCCAGAATGCATGAGGAAGGATAACATGGCACGTGCATATCTTTTCCGACATATTCGCCCCGAATATATCGGAGAAATTAAATCCTTGAAGACAGCGAGGGATTGTTGGAAGGCGCTAGAGGACGTCCATGGAAGGTCCACGTCGATGGACACTGTCCTATGCATACGGGAACTGGGTACCATAGAAAAAACCCCGATATGGACGTCGCAAAATACTGCGGAAAGATATACGATCTGTGCGAAAAAATTTCCAACGCAGGTTTAAGAATCGAAGACCACATGATGGCGTGTTTCATCTTAGCCGGCCTCGTGGCGGACCCAAACTACGCGACATATCTTAGGACGGTGAGACTCGATAAGAATCTAACCTCGAGGGTCGTGAAATCCGATCTCCTACTTGAGGAAAGGAGAATGGAAGCGGCCATGGGTCCCTCCGAGAAGAACAGTGCAATGGCGGCTTGCAAACAATCGAAGACCAAGCCCCAACAAAATCAAGATGGCGCTAAGAAAAAGCACAAAAACCCAAAGGGTAAAAAATGCTATAAATGTGGAAAACGAGGCCACATATCGTACAACTGCCATGAGGGAAAAGAAGACAAGGAAGAGAAAGACCCAGAAAACAAAGTGGAGAAAGGATCGGAAGATAAACCGAGATCCAAGGGACTTATCTCCACACTGGCTTTATCATCTATCAACCACGTGGAAAGGGACAGGATCAGCTATCTTGACTCGGGAGCCTCAAACCATATGACCCCGGATAGGTATCGGTTCGTGGACTTCGTGCCTGCGACTGGACAGATCCGGATTGGTAAGGGGTACCTGGAAGTCAAGGGAAAAGGCACGATCGTCGTGAAGATGACCAAAGCCTGTGGCGGGTGGAGTCTATCCTTGTCGAACGCCCTGTGGGTGCCTGAATTAGATGTAAATCTAATCTCGATCACTCAATTGGCATGGGGATGTGGTATTTAACTCAAAGGTAGGAGACAACGTGTACTACCTAGAGACAATACCACCTGAGAGGCATGTAGCAAACGTTTCCATGGAGAACGATCAAGAAGAACCTGGAAATGATGACGACCACGCCGAGGTTATTGAAGCTAAGGCGTACAAAGGTATCGTGTCATGGCATGAGAGGTTAGGTCATCTACATGGGGACGCGATGAAAAGGATCCCTGTGAGGAACGTGAAGGAGGGCTCTAGGATACATGAGGAACCATGCGGGGTCTGCGTGAAAGGGAAAATGACAAAAGTACCATTTCCGAAGACAGCCCACCACATGTGTCAACGTCCTTTAGAAATAGTTCACAGCGATATTAGTGGCAGAACGCAATGCAAGTCGCTGGGCGGAGGTAATTATTTCGTAACGTTCATAGATGATTTTTCTCGTTTCATGCACGTCAGAATCATCAGTAGGAAGAATGAAGTACTCAAGTGCTTCAAGGAGTACCAGGCGGAGGTGGAGGCTTTACACCAATCCAAGATAAGTGCCCTTCAAACAGATAACGGGGGTGAGTACACAGGAGAAAACTTCGAGAACTACCTGAAGGAGAAAGGCATCTTACACAGGAAAACTGTTCCTAGAAACCCTGAACAAAATGGGGTCTCTGAACGAGCGAACAGAACCCTGGTCGAGATGTCCAGATGTTTACTCATCCAATCTGGACTCCCTGACTATCTGTGGGGGGAGGCTGTGAACACGGCATGCCACATAAGAAACCTATGCCCATCCGCTGCCATCGGAGACAAGATCCCACTGGAATTATGGAAGGGTAAGGGATGTGACCTCCAAGGGGAGATAAACAGACTGAGAGTGTTTGGATGCAGAGTCTGGCATCTAAAGAGTCCAAGCGGAGGAAAATTCGAGAGCAGAGCGGATGAGGGGATATTTGTGGGATATGACAGACAGGTCAAAGGTTATAGAATTTACCTACCGAAGATCCAAAAGGTGATAATATCCTGTCATGTCAGGTTCGAGGAGAACACGTTTCCCTACAAGAGCGCTAAGGCGGAAACTAACCATATAAAGGATAAGTCCTCGGAATGGATATGGGATGTAGAAACCTTTGAACATAGGGGAGAAGCCGGTCAAACTGACGTCGAGACACAGAGTGACGGAGAAAACGACGAAGGGGAAACCGACTACTTTATGGACAGTTTAACGTGTGAGGACAATCCAGTGAATACTGTGAGTGTACCGTTTGTGCCGAGGAGGTCGGCAAGACTACACAAACCAAGAATATGTGATTGTTGTGCTCACACTGCGACTGTTTGTAAAACTCAAAACGTGTGTGTACCTGTGAATGTGTATGAAGCCCTGAGGGGGCCAGACGCTCAAAAATGGACTGATGCAATAAGGAAGGAACTAGACAATCTAAAAAGTAAAGATGTGTGGGACATTGTGCAAAGACCCTTAAATAAAAACGTTATAGACTGTAAGTGGGTGCTTGTGATAAAGAGAGACCCTGATAGGTATAAGGCTAGGCTAGTAGCTCGGGGATTCTGGCAGAGGCCTGGAGTAGATTATTCAGAAACCTTTAATCCAATAGCAAAACGCAGAACTCTAAGAATTCTGCTTGCTCTATGTGCGGAAAATGAGTGGGTTTACGAGCACATCGATGTGGAATGTGCGTATCTCAACAACCCTCTGGATGAGGATATACACATGGAGCAACCAGAACTCTTTAGATTTCCAGGTAAAGACAGAACTAGATTTGTGTGTAAGCTCAAAAAGAGCCTGTATGGACTGAAGCAAGCTGGAAGAATGTGGTTTAGACACATCAATAGCATTTTAAGAGGTATGAGTCTGAACCCATGAGTGAGTGGTCCATGTGTGTATGTGGATGCGTCTAAAAAATTTATTGTAGCTGTGTATGTGGACGACATCCTTGTGTTTGGGACGAATGAGTGGATTGAGATATTCAAAACTAGGATTAAGGACAAATTAGATGTTAGAATGCTAGGTGTAGACACTCAATTTCTGTCCATCCACCTGAGTAAGCCAAACAGCACCACTGTAGTATTCGATCAATCTGTACAGATAGGTCAAATGCTGGATCTGTTTGACATTACTCGTGAGGTTGGGGTGGTGGGAGTGTCGACACCGCTAGCTAGAGAATGTGAGGCTGGTTTTGATATTGAACGTGATGAGCCTTTCGACAGTAAATTGTATGAACAAGCTGTGGGGCACATAATGTATGTAGCTACTGTAAGTCGTCCTGATGTTTCGTGTGCAATAGGGAAACTAAGCCAAAGATGCGCGAATCCGACTGTATCCGATTGGAAAGCAGTGAAGCGGGTATTCAGATATTTACTAAAGACCAAAGACTTGAAGGTAGTATACCAAAGGACCGGGCAACCTCTGAAGGTGTTTTGCGACTCGGATTTTGTGGGTTGTACGGTAGACAGGAAATCCAGGAGCGGGTATGTGTTCATACTCGCTGGTGGTGCGATATCCTGGCTATCCAAAAAACAACCGATTATAGCTCAATCGACGTGCGAAGCGGAATTTGTGGCAATGCAGGAAGCAGCAAGGGAAACAGTGTGGATTTCTTTACTGTTAAAGGAATTGGGTCAACTGTCATATTGCCCTCGCCCCTGCAAGATATTCTGCGATAATATCGGAGCTATTTCATGGTCAAAGGACGAAATAGTTGCTGAGAGTTCTAAGCACGTCCAAGTGCGTTACTTTTACGTTAAGAACTGCGTATCGAGGGGGATACTAGATTATACTTATGTACCTAGTCCTGAGAATGTGGCTGACATTCTCACCAAAGGCCTAAATAGGATTAAGACTCAGCAATTTACCAAAGCTATGGGGCTTGTAGAAACTAGCGATCAAAGGGGAGTGTTGAGAAATGTTAAGTTGGTACGATCGCTGCTTACTACAAGCTAAGTTGGTACGACTTCTAACGACGCTCTTTTGTCTTAGAAGTCGACCACGTTGTTCTATTGACTTGGAGATTCCTGTGTGGTAAGACGTGTTATAAGACTGAAATATATTGGAGAAAACGAATCTAAGTGAATCGTTATTTTATAAACCCAAAACCTTATTAAATAACAATCAAAGCCATGTGTCCTGGGTTTTGGTTATGGTGTATGCAAATTCGTCGGGCGGTAAGTTTGCCAAGCTTAAAGCGTTCTCTATTAGTTTCTTCTGTGTGGTGTATCTTTGCGTCAGTCTATCATGGTATAATGTTTTCATTTCTCGAGTTTATCAGAAATAGGAATAACCTTTTATAGAAAAAGAAAATTTTATATTTATATATATTATATTTTTTTCTTTCCTTTTTTTTCTTTCCTTTTTTTTCTTCTTTTTTTTCTTCTTCCCCTTTTTCTTTTTTTTTGTTCTTTTTTTATTGTTAATACCTTTGTTTTATTTTAGGTTTATTGTACTTGTTATCAGTGAAAATAAATATTATGAATACTACTTGGATTGGAATTATATACATATATGCGTACAAAATCCATTTCTACATGTTAGATATAATAATATAACAATACTACGTAGATTAATACATAATAAAATATCCTTTTACTCCGGTTATATTTATTACTAACTCTCAATTAATCTATCTTAATTATTTTCTAACCACTTTCTATATTTATCAGCTATTTTATTTCTTCTTGTTAATCTGCGAAATCCATGCATGTACACTTCCTTGTATGGTGATTGATTGTTCACGAGGTAAGTTGCACTTTCACTGTTTTCGTTATTCGTTGAACTAACACGTTTTACATTCAAACAGTAATTGGAACACTCGTAATAAACTTCTTTTCTTTTTCCAAGTTTCCGCTATCTGTGTCATTCGACGAACAGTGCCACGCCTCCACAGCACCGTTATAACATTTAGCGATGCTGCTCTTTGCATTAAGGCAATTGAAGTTAATTCGTTCGTTTATTTTCAGCTGGTACATGGTGTTCCGCAAGCAGGGAGCCATAACCTATTTTGCATGTAGACCTTCTTGTATGATGATTACTTGTTTACAAGGTAACTTTCACTTCCCCTCTTTTAATTATTTATTGAATCGACATGTTGTATATTCAAACAATAATTGGAGTACACATAATAATTTTCCCTTTTTCTTTTTAGGTTTTCGCTATCTGTATTATTCGACGAACAGTGTTACACCTCCTTTTGATTTATCCATAATATAATTATAACATTTAGTAACCTTGTATTTTGCACCGAGACAATTGAAACTAATTTATTCACTTATTTTAGGTAGCTGTCATACATTGTGTTCCACGAACAACGATCCATAACCTATACTTGCACGTACACTTTCTTGTATGTTGATCACTTGTTCACAAGGTAACTTTCACTTTCACTAGTTAATTGTTCATTGAGTTAACACGTTTTATATTTAAGCAATAATTGAAACACGTATAATAATTTTCCTTTTTCCTTTTAGGTGTTCGATATCTGTATTATTCGACGAACAGCACTATAACATATACTACCGCACTACGTTGCCCACTGAAATCGCTTTATTCATTGCTTATTTCGATTATGCGCTAGTTTTAACTTGTTTAAATGCACCGTTCGCGGAATCCCTTTTACTTCGATCTTGACGTTTTGGTTCTGCAAGACTTCTAGCACTTTGTATGGTCCAGTATATTGATCGGAGAATTTTCCTTTACTGGGTTCTTTTAGTAAATATATCGAATCTCCTACTTTAAAATCTTGGGGGTTGATTCGTCGGTCGTAATATTCTTTTGATCTTAGTTTGGATTTTATCAAATTTTCTCTTGCCATTCGTTGTACGGTGTTAATTTTATCGAACAGATCTTCGACATATTCTGCGTAAGTTGGTTCCATGTTCTCTTCGATTATTACTTCACCAGTAGGTTCTCTGGCTAGATGTCCAAAAACTAATTCGTGCGGGGAGAATATCGTTCCTTCGTGTACAGAGGTATTATAGGAAAACATAGCTAATTTTACCCATTCGTCCCAATTTTTGGAATTTTCAATGTATAATTTGAGATATTCTATCAGCACGTGGTGAGATCTTTCGATTGAACCGTTACTTTGTGGATGATATGCCGTCGTGGTATATTGTTTGATGCGGAATCTCTTTGCTACTTTCTTCATTAGTGAGGATGTAAAGTTCGTTCCTTGATCAGTGAGAATAGCTCTCGGTGACCCGAAACGACAAATAAATCGCTTTACATGATCGTCCGCTATCTCCGCTGAAGAGATTCCTCCTAGTGGAATCCCAATTGAGTATTTTGTTAATAAGTCTTGGATAGTTAATATATATTCGTTTCCCTTTTGGGTTTTTGGTAATGGACCTATAATATCCATACTAACCTTATCGAACGCTTTACCTGGTGTGTCTGTAAGTACCATTGGTTGCTTTGCTTTTATTCTTGTGAGTTTCTTCAATTGACATTCCTTACATGTTCTTACGTAATCTTGAATTTCCTTTTTCATATTTTCCCAATAGTAATGTTGTCGTATTCTTTGATAAGTTTTTGTTATTCCTTTGTGTCCTGCTACGCTTGATTCATGTTTTTCTCGTATTATGTTGTTCCGCGCTTCCACAGATGGGGTAATTACTTCCCCAGTGCAAATGGTGATGGTTAAGGTTTTTTCCATAAATATTTCCTTTAATTTTCTGATTGTATATCGCCAGGGTATTTCCTCCAAGTTTCCTTTGCTAATGCTGAACGAAGTTAACTGTTTTTCATTTACTGCGTCTAATAGAGATCTTAGCGAGTTTAATAAATTTTCTGGTGTTATTGGAATATTTCTATTTTCCTTTATCGGTAGGAATACAATGTATTTTCCAGAATCGTAATTCAATCTTGCTTTTTCTAACATTAAATCTTCATAACGAGGTAATTTTCCCGTTTCCTTCATTTGTAAGGCTCCTTTATCTATCGGATTGCCATGTATATCTATAAATACTACTTTATGGTCATTTACTCTCGCAATTGAGTCTCGGGTTTCTGAAATTCTTAGTTCCGCAATTACCGTAGGTCTCGTGTCCTTTTCTCGTTGTTGAATTAGTTCTGGAATTACAGTGGAGGTCTCTTTTTCGCTTGTTGTATCTGTGCCTTCTTTTTCTCGATTGGTTATTTCTCTATCTGTACTTACATCGATTTCTGCTAATGCTTGGTCTAAATATTTTATGGGGGTTTCTTCTATTGTAAAATGTTTTCGGGTAAAACCCTTTCCTTGATTTTTAGAATCACTGGATTGAGGCAAGACGTGTGGTTTAGCTTCGAATATGGGAGAGTCTTCGGTTGACGTATCTATTTCGAATCTTTTTGAGACAGGATAGCGAATCGGTGAGACTTCCTCTCTCTTTCCGATTGGTAAACAAACTTCCGGAGGGTTCCTAGATAATGCGTCTGCGTTTGCGTTCGCCCTGCCTTCTTTGTATACAATATCAAATTCGAAGTCCGATAACTTTAATTTCCATTTCCAAATTCCTGAAGTAGGATCTTTGATAGAATGCATCCACACTAAAGGTTTATGATCGGTTACGATGGTAAACTTTCTTCCGTAAAGATACGGTCGGAAGTGCATTGCGCTGTAAACAATTGCCAGACACTCCTTTTCTATGGTAGAGTAGTTTTGTTCGGCGGGATTTAATAGCCTTGAGGCATACGCAATCGGCAAATCCTTTCCGATTGGCCCTTGACTCAGTACACCGCTTATTGCATATCCTGATGCGTCTGTAGTAAGGTTAAAGGGTTTCGAAAAGTCTGGATATTGCAGGATGGGTTTCGTCACTAGCGCTGTCTTTAAATTATTGAATGCGTTTTCTTGATTTTCTGTCCATTTAAAGGAAGTGTCTTTCTTTAATAGTTGTGTCAATGGTTTCGCGACATTGGGGAAATCGGGGTATAAATCTTCTGTAATATCCTGCTAGTCCCAGAAATTGTTTGATATTTTTCGCCCTCTTTGGTCGTGGAAATTTTGATACGGCTTCGACTTTCTTTGGGTCGGGTTTCACGCCATCCTCACTAATTATATGTCCTAAATAATTCACCTCGTGTCGTAAAAATTCGCACTTATCAGGTTGTAATCGTAATTTAGCTTTCCTCAGTCTTTCCATTAATTTATTAAATTTAATTTCGTGTTCTTGGAGAGACGTGGAATAAAGCACTATGTCATCCAGATAGACGAATAGTACTATTCCTTGCAGACCAGATAATATTGAATTCATCAAACGTTGAAATGTTGCTGGGGCATCTTTTAATCCAAAGGGCATTCTTTTGAATTGAAAATGCCCGTATGGTGTCGAAAATGCAGTTTTGTGGGCATCTTCCTGTGACATACGGATCTGGTGAAAGCCCGATGCCAAGTCAAACGTGGAAAAATATTTTGCACTTCCTAATTGATCCAATATTTCTGTAATGTTGGGTAGTGGGAAGGCATCGCCAATCGTTTTATCGTTCAATTTTCTATAATCGATGACTAATCTCCAGCGCTTATTTCCTTGCGAATCGGGTTTTTGGGCACAATCCATAACGGGGAGTTATATGGAGATATTGATGGTTCCACTACGTCCGTATCTAGTAGTTCTTGGACCTGTCGATTTATTTCTTCTCGATGTATTGGTGGATATCGATACTGTTTAGTATTGATGGGTATATTATCCGTTGTAATTATCCTATGTTCCAGAACTTCGGTTGCTTCCAATGTATCTCCTGGAATATGAAACCTATCTTGATTATTACGAATCAATTTTTTAGCATTTTCCTTTTCTTCTTCGTTCAAATGTTCGAGTCGTAGTAACTCATTTATTTTATCGTATCTACTTTCCTCCGATCTTAGAACTGTATTGCACGCTGTCCTAGGAAGCGGGGGCGGGGGGGGGGGATTTTCAAATTCTTTAATTACCATCGTTGGTGTTGTAAATACGTAATCTCTCGAAGTAGTATTTATTACTCTTATGTAACCTTTTCCTTTATGATTCCTCACAACTGCATTACCAAGATAGATTCCCTTGTTCGGCTCGATTCTTGGAATAAATCCCTCTTTTATCTCTGGATTAGCGATATTAATCGAACACGTTATTGAACTTCGCTTCGGTATAATTATTTTTTCTTTAGTATCGAAGGGAATATAAATATTTCCCCATCTGATATGTTTTCCCTCATAATCTAAACGAGCCTTACAACCTGCAAAAAATTCGGATCCTAGGATTCCGTCTTGATCGATTAGCAATGAATCATCGACTACATGAAAAACAACCGGATGGCCCGCAACCTGTATTACCGTCTGCCCTAAGAAGACCAGGCTCGTTGCCGTAATTCCTCGCACTTCGATTGATTCCTTTTCGTCGATGATGGCTGAATCGAGTATAGCAGGTTTCTTGATAATGTTGATTTCCGATCCAGAGTCTAATAATAAACTCGTCTTAGTCTTTAGATCTGGGGAAACTATTCGTGCAGTTGGGGTCGTTGGGGAATCGTTAAATTTTATTGAAATAATTCGGAGAGGTCGCCTTCCGAATCTGAATTCAACTCCTGATGATTTTCCTTCGCCGGTTGCTTGTGCTTCACTCTTTTCCTTTTGCCTTGAGATTCTGGATTCTCTGTCTGTGACCTCGTTTGGTTGTGGGATGACTCCCCCACAATATTTAGTGGTTGTTCGTTCGATCTTATGGTCGGCATTGCGTTCGCTCTGTCTCTCGTTATGGGTGGTGGAGTCGATCTCGCGGGGGTGGCTGTCCTTGTTGTGTTTGTTGCCGTCGGCGCCGGTCGCCTGGTTGCCGCCTGTACTCTTGGGCGATTCGGCGTATCGTTCCTTCGTGGCTCGCCCCATTCTCCCGAAGGACGTGTTTGGTTTCCTGATGGTCTCGAAGCATAGGGTACGATTAATCCGGCATCTACTCGGGCTTTAAATTTGTAACAGTCTTTCACTAGATGCCCGGGTTTTTTTGCAATAGTTACACGTGATATTTTGTCTTGTAGAATTCAAAAAATTCTGCGATGGAGGTAGCGATCTTCGATCTTGGTGGTTGTTCCTGATATTGTTGTTAGTGTTCGAAGGATGTGCGTTGTCGCGTCTGTAATAGTTCGAGGGTGTCGGTCGTTGGGGTCGCGTTCTATCGGTTATTTGTTTCAATTCGTGTGTTGCTTTGACGGCTTGACGATACGCATCTTCTAAAGTATGGTACCCTGCTATTTTTACTCGCACATATACCTCGTTCGGAAGTCCTTTAACGAAAGCTTCTTTCGTTTCCCAATCTATAGTATCTTGGATATCGGGGGATATGATGCCGTAGTCGCCTCTTTCTCCGTCCATTATTGCCAATCTAAGATTTCTAACGCGATCCATATAATGTAATATGTCTTCCCCGGGTCGTTGAAATATCGTTCCTAATTCCCCTTTATATTCGTTAAGAGATTTCTTTGGGCCGAATAGATCCTTTAATTTGTTTCCGAAATCGTTTAGACTCATTAATTCTGTGTCTTCGATGGCGAGGAGCGCGTGTCCACGGAGCTTATTTACTAACAATTTTACCAATTGAGGTTCTTGATATCTGGGAATCATATTTCGCGCGCGTTCACAAGCTCTTAAAAAGTGGAATACCGATGGTCGATATCCGTCAAACACTGGCACCGATTCGATCGCATCTTTTAGCTTAATTGGCTGGGTATGTCCACTCGGCTGGACCGTCTCTTGTTGCGTTGTCGGCGGCGATACGGGTGTTTTAGGTTCTTGTTTTGTTTTAAGTTCGAATAAGCCGCTTTGTAATTCGGCGAGTTTTGCACTCATATCGCGAAAGTTCGCATCCCATGCTTTACGCTTTTCCGACAATATCAAAACCATTTCTTCGTCCAACGATTCCACTACACTCGCCATTGTTTCTTAAATATTTGTTAAATATATATATTAATCAAGATAGACTAACTAAATATTAACGACAAGACATGACTGAACTCGGTGCAAAGGAATAAAGTTATGCTACACGAAATAACTGGTAACACAATACACAAAACATTAACTAAATTAAACGAGACTTACATAAATGCAAGTCACGTATAATCGAAACAATGACTATTGAAATTCGGTAACAATACAATCCATGCTATCGCATTAGAGTAGCACACGGTATTGACACACACAATATCATGAAACACAAAACAATATTACAAAACACTACTAAATAAAATTATAGTGATTAACAATTAATTAGTTATTTCAGCAACACGTTACTGTTGACATTAAACCAGCGCCATACCAAAGAGACACGCGAGCGACCATGTTGAAAAATTCGTCGCGCGCACATACAAATAACAGCTAATGCAATGCAATACAGCATCATAATAGCAATGTTAGGTACTAATAAAAAAAAAAAAAAAAAAAAACAAGAAAAAGGGGGAGAGAGTTAAGGAAACTATATATAATAAATAACAACTAACATAATTATAACATATTATATATATTATATTATATACAGGGATACAGTATTCGTACAAAGGAACAGATCCAAACGAAAATTATATATATAAAAAAAAATAAATAATATATATATGTAATATCGTGATATAATATATTTACAAGGAATGGATGATACAGATGTTAATCGGACAGAAAAAGACGATTGTTGTTCAACCTGATCTATTCACACCAAACGTACAGAAAACAGCACAACTAAATAATTAGATAACGACTCGACTTTCACAAAATGCAATCAACACTCTCTCGGCAACGCCACTCGCAAACTCCGTTTGTTGATTCCTTTTCTCCCGTCCCTTGGCAACCGCTCGTGGCCAAGATCACGTAGGTCTCCTCTTTCCAAAACTACGCGATCAAAAACAATCGCCTCGGCTCTCGCGACATTCCACGCGGTTCACCCGCCAACTCCCAGGCCTCTCACTCACGATACTACACTCTGCCATTCTGCAATAACATCTGCCCTCAGATGTTGCCTTCTATCTCGCTGTCATCAGATGCGTCACTTTCGGCGTTTATGACCCAAGGTTTCATAAAATCAGCAGTAGTTGATGACCGTTTTGGCCCCTCATGCTCTCCTACCTTCTCCACAATGTAGCGATCATTCCGCATTGCTCGCACTATCCGGTACGGACCCAAAAATCTTCCTCCCAGTTTTAATCCTGGGCCAAACTGCGTTCTCTTTATGGCCACCAACTCTCCACTTAGGTACTGTTTCGCACCTTTTCTTCTTTTGTTGTAGTGCCTCCGATTTTCCTCTTGAGTAGCAGCAATTTTCCACCACCCATTCTTCTTCAACCAATTTTCGGATCTGTGGGTCTTCTTTAGTTTGCATCTCGACCCCGACAAGTAGCTGGAAAGGAGTTTTTCCCGTGCTCCTGTTTAATGTAAAATTCAGGTATTTCTGTACTTGGTCGACATGTTTATACCAATCATCGGGTTTAGGGGCAGTCAGTTTACTTAGTAAAGGTATGAGTGTCCTGTTTACCCTCTCTACCTGCCCGTTCCCCCTCGGCGCCCCCGTCGTGACTAATAAATGCTTTATATTTTCCTCTTCGCAATACTCTTGGAACGCGTTGGATGTGAACGCTGTTCCCCGATCAGAGATAATTCGTCGTGGGTTCCCAAAAACAGCCGCTTGCTTCTTCAGTCGATCGATAACATCCGCGGTATCAGTAGATCTAGTAGGATAAAGCCACGTAACCTTCGTGAACGCATCCACTACTACAAAGATGTGTGCGTATCTTTTCTTTGTAGCTGTCATAGGGCCCGCATGGTCAATATGGTAAGTGTCTAACGGTGTGTCACCTTTGTCTAACGGATTTAGATATCCCTCTTGCTTGCCCAATTTTCGTTCGGCTAGGATACAATCGAGACAGTTAGATACCACATGCTCGACCTTTTCACGTAGCCCCTTAAACCAAAAGTCCTTCTTGACTATAGCTTCTGTTTTGGTGACCCCAAAATGCCCACGCTCGTGCGCCTGCCTGACTACCTGAACCTGCATAGCCTTCGGTACTACTATTAACACATCATCCTTACACTCTTTATACAAAATATTGTTCCTTATTACATACCCATCGACCTGATTGCACGTTGCGGCGTCTAAAATCCTACGGACTTCAACGTCCTTGTTCTGTGCACTTCTCAACCGTGCAATCAGCCCGTCTTCACTTTCCGTTACATACATAGTGCTCGGCAGGGGGTTTCTACTCAGAGCATCCACATGCTGCGTGCTTTTACCTGGCCTATGACACACCTGATACTTAAACTCGTCTAGTAACAAGGCCCATCTGGCTACACGCACACACAAATCTTTCTTTTTCATTGTCATAGCAAACGCTTGGCAATCCGTGACGATAGTAAACGGCATACCTAACAGATATATTCTAAACTTGTTCAACGCTTTTACAATTGCTAGTACTTCCAGTTCGTAACTGGTGTACTTTGCCTCGGCGAGAGTTGTTTTTCCGCTGGCAAAGTAGACCGGATGGAATTTTCCATCGTCCAGATCTAGTTGCATTAAAATTGCTCCGTAACCCTCTGCGGACGCGTCTGTATGCAACTCAGTCTCCGCGCCCATTCTATACAACTTTAACACTGGTTCGTTGACAAGCGCTGTTTTCAAGATTTCAAAGGCCTCTACTTCTCGATCGCCGAACTGAAATTTTACCTCCTTTTTCAACAAATCCGTCAAAGGCTTAGCAATCTTCGCGTATCCCCTAATAAATTTTCGAAAGTACCCCGTAAGTCCCAAAAAACTCTGAACCTTTTTAACAGATGTTGGCTTGGGAAAGTTTGCTACTGCCCTAGTTTTATGTGTAGACGGCCTTATGGTATTTTTTGAGACTATATACCCCAAATATTCAATTTCCTGCTGCAGAAAACGACATTTTCCCCAGTTTATAATTAGCCCATACTGCTCAGCTAACTCTATGACCATTTGCAAACGTTCCCACGCCTCCTCTAAATTCTTTGCAAGAATAATAATGTCATCCATATACACGATAACAATACCTTTACCTACTAGTTCCTTAAAGATCATCGAAATATACTTCTGAAACACAATGGGTGAAATCTTTAAACCAAACGGCAACTTCAAAAATTCATATTGCCCCGATGGCGTAACGAAAGATGTATATTTTCGGCTGTCTTTGTCTAAACACACGTGAAAAAAACCATTCTTTAAATCCAACGTTGTGAAAAACTGAGTACCTTGCAATGCATCTAAAATATCATCAATTAAAGGCAATGGGAAATGTGGACACTCAATAAGTTCATTAAGCTCGCGAAAATCAACACAGACTCTGATAGAACCATCTTTCTTTCTAACTACAACTATGGGACTTGCATATTCTGAGTTTGACGGTTTTATTGTGCCTTCATTTGTCCATAATTCCATCAACTCGTCCACCTCTTTTTTCTCCGAAGGCGCCAATCTTCGCGGCCTTCGAACCACAGGTTTGTCACTCTTTAAAACGATTTTTGCCGTTATCCCAACGTCCCGCTTTTTCTCCGGCCTATACCCCCTAACGATATCGCGAATCGCTTCACGATAATGCGGTTCCCGTACGTGTGTTAGGTCTGTTTCGTCGGTCTGTTCTACCACGTTAACTCTAAACACATCCGGCACGTCTTTGTTAATCTGTTCGTCAAGCCGCAAGAAAGTCATTTCGCCTCGTTTAACCCGTAACTCTACCTGATCTAGAAAATCAGTGCCTAACAACAGGCCGTGCTTCGTCAATATTTTGTTTGAAACAACGTGCAAAGTGATTGGCAGTTTACACCCATCAACCGTCATTACCTTGGTGAATTCACCCCAGGTCTCATTGCCAGCGGAACCAACACCGTCGAACTTAAGCGTGCATTTACCTAGGGGTGGTGACCCTAACCTCGCATACTCGTCTGATCGAATGAACGTGAGATCACTACCCGTATCCACTAGTGCCACAAACCTACAATCATCTATCGCCACTTCCTTCACATACTTCCCCTTTTCGGATCTTGACACTACGCAAGTCTCTTTCGGTCGTGCCGTACACCTCGCTGCAATATGTCCAAATCCGCTGCACTCGGAACACCTAACACCTTCTCCCCTCTCCGGACACTTAACACTTAGATGATCCTCACTACCGCAAATGAAGCATCTTCTTTTCTTCATTGCATCTACAGATTGACTGGGCTTCCCGTTCTTCTGGGTTTTAGCCGGCTTCACAATCGACTTTATTCTGCGACTCTTCTGCTCTTCGTACATCACTAACCTCTTCCTCAACTCTTTGATTGATGTAGCGCCGTACAATATAGCCTTATTGTTCTCGTCGTCTATTATTCCATCCACGATGTATTCCACCTTTGCTTCCTCCTCTATGTCCACATGGTTGGCTATTTCGAGCATGCGGTACATGTAAGCCAAACATGCTTCATCACTCTCCTTTTTTGTTTCTTCAAGTTTCTGATGTACTTGCCTACTGTTGACTTTCCTCGAAAATTCTTTCACTAGCCCCCTCTTCAACTCATGCCAAGTCCTGGCATGACACTCGAAGCTCGCAAATATTTTCGCTGATCCCTTCAGCAGCTTCCTCGCGTAGACTGCCTTCTGCCCATCCGACCACATGCACGTATCAGCGACTTCCTCGAACGACTCGAACCATCGTTCGACATTTTCACCTTTGTTGCCACTAAACGACTCTAATGCATCTTCGACGTCTCTAAAACTCAGTGTCGAACCAACACATGCCCTTCGACAATATTCATCACGGTCCTGATACACCCTTCGCGTACCTCTCTTGTATCCTCTTGCGTCTTTTTTGTCATCTTCATACTCACTTTCGTCGTCGCTTTCTTCTTCCGACGATATGTCATTACCATCCATGGCCGCTTGTAGCCGTGCGCGTAATTCTACTTTTCTTCCCGTCGTTTTTAAACCCAAACTAGCGAGGCGCTCCTTCAACTCCTTCGTATTCATTTTCTCAAAATTTTCATCTTCGTTACAATCACGCTCAGCTCTCTGTACATATCCTAAATCTCGTTGACCGGTTAGCTCTTCACCGCCCGTCGATCCCTTAGGATACGATTGTTCAGCCCTACACGCCCGATTCAGCCTTGCAATCAGCACTGACCTCGCACCAGATATAGGGAGGTTCATTCGCGCGAGCTTACTCCTCAGCTCCTCCAGCGTCGAACCCTCTTCACCCGACAATCGTTCGTCCCCGACGTTTGCCATTTTTCACACTACACAAACTTAAACAGTCAACGATATCGTCTTTTATCGCACCGCGTACCGGTAAATTCACAACTAGCTCGAATAGCTCTGTTAAACCGTTTCGTTTTCTGTCTTGTCCAATCCCGGACGAGCCCCCAAAAATGTAATATCGTGATATAATATATTTACAAGGAATGGATGATACAGATGTTAATCGGACAGAAAAAGACGATTGTTGTTCAACCTGAACTATTCACACCAAACGTACAGAAAACAGCACAACTAAATAATTAGATAACGACTCGACTTTCACAAAATGCAATCAACACTCTCTCGGCAACGCCACTCGCAAACTCCGTTTGTTGATTCCTTTTCTCCCGTCCCTTGGCAACCGCTCGTGGCCAAGATCACGTAGGTCTCCTCTTTCCAAAACTACGCGATCAAAAACAAACGCCTCGGCTCTCGCGACATTCCACGCGGTTCACCCGCCAACTCCCAGGCCTCTCACTCACGATACTACATATATACATTAACTATTTTTATATGTGTGTACAGAACTGATGGCGAACTCATCAACCATTTTCTGAACGACGGATGGAAGAACATGAATAGCAATCCACACAGTGGAACTGTAAAGTATTTGTACGCCACTCACGAAACCAAACACTGATGCTATCCACCTGTAAACAAACAACATTTATAACTATGCATATAATTTTCACTTATGTTCACCACTATATATATATACACGCATGTTGTAAAGTAGGCGGTATTTATAACATTCACTTCCATTGATAATGCAAGTGACTCATAAAAATAAGCCGTCATATTTACCATTGCACGCACATATATATATATATATATATATATATATATATATATATATATATATATATATATGTCGGGTAAACATTAGGATTTAAGGCGCGTAACGATTCTTCGTTTGAATTAGCCATTGTTTTACAAAACAGAGAATATATTTACACGAATAAACAAGGTTTTACAAATATTATGAATAATGAATTTTTATAAATGATATGATTGATTAACAAATGATAAATTAAATTATTAATTAGATTAAAGAATAATAAGTTTTATCGAACAATAAAAGAAACGAATAATATATCTTACGATTTACTAATTTAACGAATAATGAAAATTAACGATTAATAAATTTACAAATATTGAATTTAATTTACGCTATAAACAATGATCCGGGGTTCAAACGAATCCACGGTCAACGGGAAAACTTTAAACAATTTTATAACACAAAAAAAATACGTTTGCTGAATCACTCGGAAAAAATTACTCGATGTATCACTTTCCAAGGCGATCACACGAATGCCTCTCTGATTAAAATCTTTTTCGTAATCCGACTGCATTTGTTTGTTATATTCTCGCTGGAAACATCGAGAAGGTTCCAATCGTTGTTGCTAGGCAATATCTGTCAGAAGTTTGTTATATACTCCTTGGAAACATCGAGAAAGATCCAAACGCCGTTGCTAGGCAGTTTCTGTCTGGAGATTGATTCCTCATACAACGTGTGTCCCATTATATCGACATCTCTAAAGTACAATTCTATGTGATTTCTAGGGAGAACAATACAACCGATCCACACCTTCGTCAGGCAAAACGTTTATCCCGTGACCGTGGCTACGTTCAGCGACCAGTTGTCACCTCGAACCCACTTTCGCTTTTCACAAATGTCAAACAATTACAGATGACAATTACTTAATTACAGTTATGATAAAATCTGGGCTAAAGCATTAAAAGGCCTCCTCAAAATCGCACAGGGAAGGCTCCGGTTTTCATTTCATCTCTGACACGGCCATACTAACTATCACACGTCCTCGTGTGCAGCTAAAATACAGAGTTTTAACATTAGACTCGGTGTAACTGATATTATTTACCATTCGATTAGATGTTCCAAATAAGTCAAGGGTCCAATTCAGCAACAAAGCTCTGTTCAAAAATTTGACAAGCAAGGAAATGAAAAAGAACTCAAACTAGTGTTATAGTTTGTATTCAAAGTGCCAGTTGCACACCGTAAATCACCAGTCAGACCGCAATGACACGACAGATCATTTTCGACTCCACACAAAGATCTCAGTTTGTTGAATCGCATAACCACGTTGGATGCATAACAAAAAGCACAAGACACCAGTGAGGATATTATAGAAAGCACAAGGCACCAGTGAGGATATTATAATAAGCGCAGGGCACCAGTGAGGATATTATAATAAGGGCAGGGCACCAGTGAGGATATTACAATAAGCGCAGGGCACCAGTGAGGATATTATAATAAGCGCAGGGCACCAGTGAAGATATTATAGAAATACAAGCACTACACTGGGAGTATTATAAAAGGCGCATACACTACACTGGGAGAATTATAAAAGGCGCACACACTACACTGGGAGAATTATAAAAGGCGCATACACTACACTGGGTATATTACTATGACCACAATGCGGCGTTAATGATTCCCAGAGATCAATGTGCTCGCATCGTTATTATCACCGTCGCTGTCATCACCGCAGACATCCAACTCAGCAGGAATACAACCATCTGGCATCTTCCTCAACTTGTCGTGTCTATCCTTATATGATCGTTTGCCATCTAGAGTTTTTAAAATATATCTATCCCCCTCTAAAACTTCCGTTATCACGAATGGACCCTTGAATTTCGGATCTAGCTTTGTTTGGTTTCTCTCCTCGTTCTTACGTAACACAAAGTCACCGAGATTAAACCTAACTATCTTCGCTTTCGTTTTGTCAAACCTGTCTTTATCATAACTGGCGCAAGTCTCTATGTTCCGTATCGCTTGTTGCCTTACATTGAAGATGTCTACTTCCTTTTCCTCAATATTATCAGGCAACAATAAACCGTAGGGCCTAGCTGCCTTCCCAATTAATAATTCCAGAGGACTTGATTTGGTTACACGATTGGTAGTGCAATTCAAGGCCAGTTGTATCTCCCCAATCGCGTCTTGCCAAGATCGCCCGGTCGTTTCCACCGTCGTTAACATATTTTTCAGCGTACTCATAACACGCTCTACCTGTCCATTGGCCCTACTCGCACCAGTTGCTATTAAGTGAAGTCTAATATGTCTATTCTGGCAGAAATTTTGGAAATCTTTACCCGTAAAACACCTTCCTTGGTCTGCTATTACCCGGCAGGGATTGCCGAATAAAAATATAGCGGACTTAAGTGCTATAATGGTATTAAAGGAATCTAATTTACGAGTATGATACAGGTATACAAATTTCGTGAAAGCATCAACTAAAACAATGATATACTCTTTCGAGTCACTCTTACCACTTAATTTACCCGTTATATCCATGTGTACCGTATGCCAGGGTATGCTGGTCGTAGGTATGGGATGTAGTTCAGCTTGTACTTTACCTGAACTAGCCTTCGAAACTCGACAAGCATGACAGTTCTCAACGAATTTGCGAACATATTTCGCCATTCCTTCAAACCAGTAATACTCGTATAGTTTCTCAAGCGTTTTATCCCAACCTAAGTGCATAATGGACTGATGCACATGATTAATGACGGACCACCTAAAACCCCTTGGGACAATGGGCAAGCAAAGAGTTCTACCTTTTCTCTGTATTTTACGATGGAGTGTACCAGACCGTAATTCATACGTATTCGCAATATCTTCCGCGAGCTCTTCATTTTGCAACTTACGGACGATCTCAGAGATTTGTGGGTCGCGACGTTGTTCTGCTAACAACCAATCATCGGAGATTTCAGATAGATTGATTTCTTTCTCTACAATTTTGTTGATCGTACGATGATCCAGATCTACGGGATTTCTCGAAAAGAAATCTACATGAGCCATTCGTTTGCCTTCCCGATACATAATGTCAAAGGTAAAAGTTTGCAGGTAAGCCCACCATCTGTAAACCCTGTCATTTAAATGTACCTTGTCACTGGATGCCTTCAGAGAATTACAATCAGTGACAACAAGAAATTCCCGACCGTGCAGATAGTGACGAAAATGCTTGATGGCGTTTACCACTGCCAGCGTTTCTAACTCATAAGAATGATATCTAGATTCCGCAGGGCTAGTCCGCTTGCTATAATACTCAACTACTCTATTTTTACCTTCGACCCTATGCATTAGGATAGCCCCAAATCCTTCGGAACTAGCATCCGTATGTAGTTCTATTGGATATTTGGGGTCAAAAATCATTAGCACCGGCTCATTGGTCAGAATAGAAATTACTTTTTGCCTAATTTTTTCATGTTTATCCGTCCAATTTATGTTCTTGCTACCGGAAGTGAGAGCATACAAAGATTTCATTACCTGTGAGAATTTAGAAACAAATTTTCGAAAGTAAGAAGCTAAACCAATGAATTGCCGGAGCTGTGTAACAGTCGTTGGTGCGGGCAAAGAGCTCAAGGCTTGTACTTTACCTGGGTTTGGTCGGACTTCTCCGTTATGAATCACATAACCCAGATAAAGTACTGACGTCTTCAAGAAAGAACATTTAGAAAAGTTGAAAGAGAATCCGGTGTTTACGAGGGTATCTAGGACGGTGTTTAATCTTTCTAACGCCTGATCTATCGTATCGGCAATAATTAAAACATCATCCAAATAAACGACAACATATGAATAAGCAAGATCACCTAAGGCATTGAAAATGGCCCTCTGAAAAACAGACGGTGCATTCTTCAATCCAAACGGCATCGTCATGTATTCATATTGACCATCAGGAGTAACGAACGCGGTATATTCAGTCGAATTCGGGTGAATAGGAATTTGATGAAACCCGCTGGCCATATCCAGGCTTATAAAGTATTTCGCCCCTCTCAGTCTCGCGATCTGATCAGCTATGAGAGGAAGAGGGTACCGATCCGCGACGGTGTTTTTATTTAATGCTCGGTAATCTACACATAATCTATCTGAACCGTTCTTTTTTTTAACAAGTAATAAAGGGCTTGCGAATGGTGAATTACTCGGTCTTATGATTTTTGCTCGGATCAGTTCACCTATCCTCTCTCGAACTATTCCCCGCTCCTCCTCACTGAGTCTATAAGGTCTTCGTTGCACGGTAACGTTGGGATCAATTAAACGAATTTCTAATTGACCCGTATTTACACGATTCCGCGGAAAACCCGTAATAAATGACTCTTTGTATTTCTCGAGAACAGAAATCAATCGATCTTTATCGTTACCAACTACATCAGTGTCGACCTCATTAATGTTGATTACATCTTCCGCGACTCTGCTACAAGCGTTAACTATTTTTGTCTTACAAATATCGACACTGTTTCGTGTAACATTCACGTCAAAACCTTGGCTCAAAATTTCACGACCAATCATGATATCGTATTTTAAGTAATTATCAGAAAGGGCATGAAAAGTTATCTCCAATGTAAAACCGTTAATACATACAGTGGATAAAATCTGAGATGTACTGTTAACACAAGTATTCCCTATGCCTCGCATTATTACTACATCAGTCGTTCGTTTGCCAGAAAATTTCGAAGCTACGGATTCTTTGATTAATGAGCATTCGGCTCCGGAATCGAAATAAAATGGGTACGACTCACCCAGATGACTTAACTTACCAGCTGGAGGCTCTACCACACAGGAGTCGACTCGACGTTCATTCTTGAAGCCGGATTTTCTGTTCTGCAGTTGTGGACAATCAGGTGCGATATGACCCTCCGCACGACACTTGAAGCAAACCACCTTGGACGATGAAGCTGGACGGTTTCTTTCCTGGTGTTGTGTATCCTTTGTATCCTTTGTATCCTTCCGCTGTTCACTACGCATCCTCTTGCGACACTCCGTTATTTTGTGTCCAAGAGTACCACAATAATGACACTTCACCCGGTAATGCGATAACTTGCGTCGTTTAACTTCAGGTTCCTCCGATGTATTTCCTAACAAAGTTGCCGGCAGATCGTTGTAAGGATAAGCTCTCATTTCATCATAAAATTGTTCCTCCGTCTTGATATTATTTGCGAGCGTTAATCGATGAAAGCGTTGATCTTGTGAGTTTAGCATATAAAGAGTTAAGGCATTGAGTACTTCGGGCATCGTTAGATCTTGCATCTTTATCTGCAACATGGAACGGAGGCGACTACCGTAAGCTCCTAGAGTTTCGGTCTCCGTCGGTCGTTCTCTGGACATCCTTATTAATGCCGTGGCGGCTGTCTCTCTGCCACCAAAACGCGAAAGGAATTGTTCCTTAAACGTTGGCCAGGAAAGTTTTCCACCACGCACTATTTGTGAAAGCCAATGTGCAGCAGATCCCTTTAGGGCACGATTTAAAGCAGAAAGTAACACACTATCTTGCATCGGATAGTCTTTCAAAATCACATCTGTGCATGAGCACCACGCGAATGGATCAGCGCCCGTGCCTTCAGGATCAAAACGTGACAACGTTACATCCTTAGGTTCCATATTCGACTTTTGCTCCCTAGGCTGAGTCATCTGGTTCATGATTTTCATGAGTTGTTCCAAAGTGACACTTGGGCTTGATCCCACTTCTGATGTCGGGTAAACATTAGGATTTAAGGCGCGTAACGATTCTTCGTTTGAATTAGCCATTGTTTTACAAAACAGAGAATATATTTACACGAATAAACAAGGTTTTACAAATATTATGAATAATGAATTTTTATAAATGATATGATTGATTAACAAATGATAAATTAAATTATTAATTAGATTAAAGAATAATAAGTTTTATCGAACAATAAAAGAAACGAATAATATATCTTACGATTTACTAATTTAACGAATAATGAAAATTAACGATTGATAAATTTACAAATATTGAATTTAATTTACGCTATAAACAATGATCCGGGGTTCAAACGAATCCACGGTCAACGGGAAAACTTTAAACAATTTTATAACACAAAAAAATACGTTTGCTGAATCACTCGGAAAAAATTACTCGATGTATCACTTTCCAAGGCGATCACACGAATGCCTCTCTGATTAAAATCTTTTTCGTAATCCGACTGCATTTGTTTGTTATATTCTCGCTGGAAACATCGAGAAGGTTCCAATCGTTGTTGCTAGGCAATATCTGTCAGAAGTTTGTTATATACTCCTTGGAAACATCGAGAAAGATCCAAACGCCGTTGCTAGGCAGTTTCTGTCTGGAGATTGATTCCTCATACAACGTGTGTCCCATTATATCGACATCTCTAAAGTACAATTCTATGTGATTTCTAGGGAGAACAATACAACCGATCCACACCTTCGTCAGGCAAAACGTTTATCCCGTGACCGTGGCTACGTTCAGCGACCAGTTGTCACCTCGAACCCACTTTCGCTTTTCACAAATGTCAAACAATTACAGATGACAATTACTTAATTACAGTTATGATAAAATCTGGGCTAAAGCATTAAAAGGCCTCCACAAAATAGCACAGGGAAGGCTCCGGTTTTCATTTCAAATCCGACATATATATACTCGAAAACAAGGTACATTTGTGATATTTATTCCTATTGATGATATATACTTATATATTTATAACAATGAAACAAATCTCATTTATACTACTTACCAATACGTACGCATATAT